>NC_045148.1:18377001-18670542 GCF_008831285.2 Nymphaea colorata
AAGGACGTGCAGTGGAATTGAGCTCAATTTTTGGAATTGTTGTTTGAAGTGCTCTCTCTATTACTGGATGCTTAGCTTGGAATTGTTGTTTGAAGTGCTCTCTCTATGCTTAGCTAGGAATTGTTGTTTGAAGTGCTCTCTCCATTTTTTTTTATCATGTGCATCAAACATAGTTAAATTTACCACGTTAAATTCTTCCTGATCATCAAACAGGGCCTCAGATTGGAAGAGGGAAAAATTTCATCTTGTAAATTTTTTCAGAAAGTTTTAGCATGGTAAATTTACCGGGTTAAATTCTTCCTGTGCATCAAACGGGCCCTAAATGTCGACTTTCCCTCCTCTCCATCCCGCGTTCCTTCGTCGGTCCGCCTCTGCCTCATCCTTCTTTTTTTTTTCTTCTTCTTCTTTTTATTTGGATTGTTGATCCCAATAATCATGTTATGAAAGGTTCCCCGTTCCTCCTTGCCATCATCTGAACGGGGAAACATTCAGAGCATGCTTATTGGGATCAACGGTTCCTCCTTGCCTTCATCTGAACGGGGAAACTTTCAGAGCATGCTTATTGGGATCAACGATCCAAATAAGAAGAAGAAGAAGAAGAAGAAGAAGAAGAAGAAGAAGAAAGAAAGAAGGACGAGGCAGAGCGACAAAGGAACATGGGATGGAGAGGAGGGAAAGTCGACATTTATTGGAGCGAACGACATAAAGCCATCGGTAGGTGCTGACATGTCCAATCAGCACAGAATTGTGACCCATAACTGCTACTATTGCTATCAAATGAAAAAGAGTCTTTTATCACTAGCCTTGTTGTCTTTGATTAAGATCTATTTTCCTCTTCTGCAAAAGAATAGGTGAGTCACAAAATGTGCATGCATCATGCATTGCCATATTCAGTGCTACTTCGAGATTAGGATGGTGATGGAGAATAGCATTGCTTATTCATCCACTTTTCCTTTTACTAGCTTTTCTTTCTCTTTTCAACGCTTTTCTTGTTCAGATGAAACTTTGAATTGCCATCTAACTACACAGTCACAGTGCAAGCCACTCGGTTTTCTTTTCCATGGTTGCTCTTTATCGTCTAAGATACTTTTATGGGAACCCCCACTGGATTACATGGATATCAGACTCGGGTCCGAAGCCAGTGCTAACCTATACCTATCTGATTTGTTCTATCCAAAAGGAAATCATTCCAATTTTAAAACAAACAGGAAGAAATTTCAAAGGGTTCATGATTTGATAGACAAATTTAGGGCTGCACAACGAGTCGAGCCAACTCGGGCTCAACTCAAACTCGCTCGAGTAAACTTGACTTGAGCTCGACTTGTTTTTTATACGAGTCAAACTCGAGCTTAAATATAAACTCGAGTATGTTAATGTGTCGAGTTCGTTAAATATATACTCGACTCGGCGACGTTAATCACATTTCACCCACACAGCTTAATTTTATTTTTTTTGTTTTAAGTTTTTTAATTTTCCCTCCTTTCTTTTCCTCTTTTCACCCACGCAGCAACGTTTTTTTAAATCTCATTATTATACCCCACTTTCATTATCATACTTCTCAATCAATCAATCACCTTTTTACTTTCCCTCTCCTTTTTTTCTCTCCTCACCATGGTCATGGTTCATTTTTCCCAACACGCCACATTTCTTCCCCCCACGTCGTCGGTATCACTTTCACCCATGCATGCTGCAAGCCCAACGATGCAGCGAAAAAGGAAGCATTACTGATGATAAACAGTCGAGCTCGAGCTGACTAAACATGAGCTCGAAGACAAACTTTCTTGTTGGCTGTATTTTTTGCAATTGTTTAAAATTAAAGAAAAACATAGTTTCATGTAATGTAGAATAGAGAATGAAGTTTATTTAGTCAAATTTGTGCCATCTCTAGAAACAAGTTTTCTTGTTATGAAAAGACCTCGAAACGGTCCAAAATTTAGTAGTATACCACGCAAGAATATCAAACTCTCACAAGGTATGCATTTTATAGCAACGAAAACCCCCACGTTCATCCCTTCCCATGCACCAACTTAAATCTCTCGAACCAGATGTACTGGAGAGACATGGATATGCAGAAAGCAATGAACGATTATCTGATGGCATGACACTCCTTTCTCAAATTCATGACCTTTGATCACAGGGACTGAGAGATCATATATGATTAAGAAGAAGAGGAGGAGAAAGGGGAGTTAAAAGGACGAGGGAAGGAGCTTGCAAAAGGTGGTGGCAGCAATGGCAAACAATCCAACAAAATGTAAGCAGGAGCATGTGGGAAACGAACTACTTGAAGCTAGTAGTTTGATTCTGCAGCTCTTGAGACATCCCCTGCCTCCTCTGGTTCACTGGCGGCCATTGCTGTTTCTAATCGCCAGAATGCGACATATTCACCTCCCCTCTTTTCACAAGTAAACGAACAAATCAACCCAAAACACCCAAAATTTATATCTTTCCTAATGCCGATGAACCTGATAGAGCAAGGGGCGACGATCTCCACCGACGCCCCCTAGATAGATATACAGAGAGAAAAAAAGAAAGAGAGGGAAGGAGAGAGAGATAATGCGAGAGAAGAGAGGAAGAGGAAGGAAGAAGGGGAATTCGTGATCGGAAAGATGAAAAAGAATGAATGTGGGAGAAAAAAAACAAAGAGCCCTGAAAAGAAAGAGAAAGGAAGAAAAAGATCAGCTTGTAGTAAGTAGGCATATAAAGAGAAACCTAGCCTGGGCAGTGATACACCTTAAACACCATCCAATATATTTATCATTCCAAAAACCTTAAAAAATAAAAAAAATAAACACCATAAAAATTGCATAAAAGATTCTCTTTGGATTTGACCAGAGTATGCCTTCATAGCACCACATGAGCAAACTGGAACGAGAGAGAATGAACTAAACGCATCTCAAAGAGCTTTTAGCTTGGATTAACATGATGCAATGGACATAGTATCTTGCTGTATTCAGCATATGGCAGTATGGATTTGATATATCCGAAGAACAATACTTTGTGAGAAGCGTTCTTTCGAATCTTGCCAAACTTCTCTAGCATTAGTTGATCTCCTTAGTACAAGATTCAAGATTTTCCCATATAGTACTCAAGATTCAAGCGTTCTTTCAAATACTATATGTTCTTCTGTAGAAGAACATATAATATCTGATTTTTGCTAAAATATCCTTAGTGACTGAATTTAAGATTCAAGACAGTATAAGATTGTTGCATCTAATCCACATATGGTGGTAGGGGTCACCTCATTTGGTTCTATAACGGAACCATCTATAAAACCGATTTTATTTTTTGCTGAGAGAGCCATCAACATGGCTCTACTCCACATCCCACAATTTTTTTCCAATAAAATTTTGAGACACCAAAGCATTTACAGGATTATCAAAGTGATGAATATAAAAAGGGTCAAACAACACCTGGGATGTATTGGCACCCTGGATGTCGAGATCAGCATCATCACCTGACATTCATTGTTGATCTCCTTAGGTCCATGTTCTCCCATTGAATTCATAGCTCTGATACCATGTGGAATTTCTTCTTCATGAAAAATGCATAAAAGCAAAGAGAGGCAAACCAGAAATAACAAATAAAACTTACTTAATTCCTTATGCATTGTGATATATATTCAAAGAGGCAGCTCATTGTTTTACAATGTCTACTTACAACTGACAAGAAAGAAATCGTTTTTACTAAAAATAAATATTTTTTAAGAAGATAACACTTAACTAGGAATGAGAAATATGGCTGGAATTTGAACGTTGCAATAATTGGATGCTTGAAGTATATGCGACCTAATACAACGTCAAGTATGACAACTAATTTTAACAGTTACCCAACCATTTTATCGTCTCCTCCACCCATTTAATATTAGTAGTTGTTATAGCTCACGTCATTTCTTCATTGCCATATTAAGAGTTTTTGTTAATAACTGCCTTGCAAAAAATGTCTAAGCCTAAGTTTCATATCTTCAGTGTGTTTCAGTTTGTTGGTTGTTTGGCCCTTTTATAGTCTTTTGTTTACCTGGAAACTAAAAACTCAATTTTGTAAACCCAATAGTATATATAAATATCTCATAGATGAAGGGTATATATATATATATATATATATATATATATATATATATATATATATATATATATATATATATATATATATATATATATATATATATCGAGAGAGAGAGAGAGAGAGAGAGAGGGGGGGAGAGGGAGAGGGAGAGGGAGAGAGATGATCTAAAAGTTGCCTATCATCTTGACCTGACCTAACAATGAACAACCTTATAAGAAAACAAATAATGCGTGTGACATTTGTTTACCTTTGACCTTAGATCCAATGAGATGAGATTAGGATATCAGACGTGAGGATTTGAAGCACTTCCCACATATCGAAAATCTAAAATCCTCATTTTTAGATAGTGGTGAGACCCATCATTTGTTTAATTCATGAACTCAATACAGAGGGGGATTTCGGCGTTAGATCTACTAAACACGCTGGTATTAATGTCTGACAATTCATGTTTATTTTTGTCACCAATTCATGTTTTTCTTTCAATCATCAAATAAATGATGAACCTGACGAGATAATTAAGAGATTTGAATAAATAGAGTCATCAGCGACTCATTATATATATATATATATATATATATATATATATATATATATATATATATATTATCAAATCGACAGCTGATATCACATCTATTAAAAGGATGCAAGGCCACGGCTCCAATGAAAATCAAGGCAATTATTATGGAGAAGAAGGACTAATCCTTTGGTCTCTTGTTTTCTGGGTTGCCATTTGAGGAGAAGAGCTTCAATCCTCGCCAGTTGACGAAGAACTCTTGAAACGGACCCGTGCCAATGTGATATCAACATGATCCATTCATTAGAAAAAAAAAAAACTAGTTAAATATTCAAGAAAAAGAAAAACGCCTCAAGGTTTCAAGGTTCTTGCCCTTTCGTACTTATGTCTGCAGCATTTTGTCTTTGCAGAAAACAACAATAATTAGCAGATTTAACACGCAGAAGAAAGGAAATTAAATGGCGTAAGGAAGTGATGACGACTTTCATGAGGTGGTCCGGATTGGAGGAGAAGGGGTTTCACAGTAGAACAGGCGAAGAAACATGAGAATGGCGGACGAAGCTGTTAATGGCCAACCAGGTGCTGAACGGTGGCAGATAGAGATGCGCATGGTGCATGAACCGGTTCACCAAGCCACCGATTCACCGATTTAGGTTAATTTTTTTTTGTTTATTACGTTTTCATTTTTAACATTTTCTTTTCTACTTCTCCCTCCCTCTGTCTCTCTCTCATTTCTACCCCCCACGGCCGCACGACTCACCGCCGCTCTCTCTCCTCTCTACCACCCACACCGACTCACCGCCGCACACGCCATGACCACCACCATCCATCCGGCAGAGTCCGGCCACTATACTGGTTAGTCTCTATTCTCGTCTTTTCCCGAAACCCTAGCATTCTTTTGAAGATCCGCCATACACGTTTAGGGCTTTTTTCGCAGGTGGATGTCGAGACGGAGATCGCCGGCAGAGAGATGAAGAGGAGGATGTTCAAGAAGTTCAGTTTTAGGGCAGTTGATCTCGATGCGCTCCTTGACATGCCCACTGAGGAGCTCATCAAACTCTTCCATGCTCGGGCTCGATGACGGTGTGTATCTCTCACACTTTGTTTTCCATCCTCCTCTCTCTCTCTCTCTCTTTAATATGGTTTTGCATCTTTTTGACGAATGTGTAGGTTCTAGAGAGGTTTGAAGAGGAAGCCGATGGCATTGATCAAGAAAATGCACAAACCAGTAATCAATATGTTCCTTAAATTTCATTTTGTTTGAGAAACATCTTCCGGGTTGAGTTTCAATTGGTGCTTGGGCACATAGTTGTTTTTCATGGTGGATTTTGTTTTCTTGCATTATGCCTTTTTAGTTGTACCATAGAATTTGCTTTGGTGTCGTAAATGAGTTAAACAAGTTGATATAAACAAGTTTAAAAAAACAAGACATAAACGAGTTAATCGAGTTCAGGGAGTCGAGTTTGAGCTCAACTCTGTATAATCGAGTCGAGCTCGAGCTTCTGTCAGGGAGCTTGACTCAAGTTCGAGTCGAGTTCATGCTCGAGCTGCGCAAGCTCGAGCTCGACTTGCCTCATGTGCAGCCCTAGAAGTGGCAATGAATATGGCAATGCAGGATGCATGCACATTTTGTGACTCATCTATTCTTTTGTAGAAAAGGAAAGTACTTTTTAATCAAAGACAACAAGCTAGAGATAAAGACTCTTTTTCATTTGAAAGCAATAGTAGCAGTTATGGGTCACAATTCAGTGCTGATTGGACACGTCAACACCTCCCGATGGCTTTGCGTCGTTCGCTCCTATAAGGGCCCGTTTGATGGGCGGGTGAAATGTTGTGGGGAGGGGTAAATCTGTACGGGCGGGTGGAATTTCACCCACCCGATTAAAGACCCATCAAACGGGGTGAATTTTCACCCGCTCGACGGCTCCCAAGATGCTCCTGGTTCTCCTACGTCAGAGCCCCTGCCGCGAGGTTCATGGCGCCAAAACTCTACCTCCGAGAGAGATATCGCCTGAGGATCCAAAGGAGTGAGCGCCGGAACTCACTACCGGATTTGCAGACGACGGTGCAGCCCTTCCCAGCCACAGAGAGGGCTAGATGCCTGGATCATTGATCGGACAAGCTGGACGGATGGTGAGCCTCGCCGTTCATCCGGCGCTTTACTGCAGAAGACGTCTAGTGTGAAGACGACGGAACAGCGCTTGAAGATTATCGCCGCCAGGCGACTGTTTCCCCAATTTTTTTCTGCAAATTGGGTTGATTTCGCAATCCGGTGACATGTTCTATCATCCTTTATTGTTAATTGATGTTATGAATTGCCTTTGATCGATTTTACGTTTGAATTTGGGGAAATCCCCAACTTCTGTCGAGGATGTGTGCAGCACGCAGCCTGGGAGATCGGCTTTGTATTATTTTGGAAGATGTTGTTGTAGGGGGAGGAGAGAGTAGCAGAGAAGAAAGAGAAGAATGAAAACGCTTCTTTTTTCGGTTCAGTGGGTGGATGAACATCTAGGGTTCCCTGTTGTCTCACTCTCTCCAGAGAGCCTAAGAATCTTGTTAATGTATATGAATCCATCTTCTCTCTCTCTTTTCTCTCTGTAAGAAACGGTTTTTACAGAAATTCCCCATCACCTTCCCTCCAGCCTTGGCTGCCTTGCTGCAAGTCTGTAAGTGACGCCTGATAGTCAAATTTCAACAATTCAATTGTAAGAGTTAGAAATTGAAACAATTGACACATTTTATACAGTAAATAAACCTCAGCAAGTGATTGAAAGGTTTGTTTTCCTTTTTGAGGACGAATTCTGTGTCAATGATTGCTGCAAATGAAAATAAGCAGTCTTTGATTTCTTTGCTCATCATAGTTGCTGCTTTTGTTTATGCATGTCTCTGGTTTCTTTGCTTATCATAGTTGCTGCTTTTGTTTATGCATGTCAAGGACGTGCAGTGGAATTGAGCTCAATTTTTGGAATTGTTGTTTGAAGTGCTCTCTCTATTACTGGATGCTTAGCTTGGAATTGTTGTTTGAAGTGCTCTCTCTATGCTTAGCTAGGAGTTGTTGTTTGAAGTGCTCTCTCCATTTTTTTTTATCATGTGCATCAAACATGGTTAAATTTACCACGTTAAATTCTTCCTGATCATCAAACAGGGCCTCAGATTGGAAGAGGGAAAAATTTCATCTTGTAAATTTTTGCAGAAAGTTTTAGCATGGTAAATTTACCGGGTTAAATTCTTCCTGTGCATCAAACGGGCCCTAAATGTCGACTTTCCCTCCTCTCCATCCCGCGTTCCTTCGTCGGTCCGCCTCTGCCTCATCCTTCTTTTTTTTCTTCTTCTTCTTCTTTTTATTTGGATTGTTGATCCCAATAATCATGTTATGAAAGGTTCCCCGTTCCTCCTTGGCATCATCTGAACGGGGAAACTTTCAGAGCATGCTTGTTGGGATCAACGGTTCCTCCTTGCCTTCATCTGAACGGGGAAACTTTCAGAGCATGCTTATTGGGATCAACAATCCAAATAAGAAGAAGAAGAAGAAGAAGAAGAAAGAAAGAAGGACGAGGCGGAGCGACAAAGGAACATGGGATGGAGAGGAGGGAAAGTCGACATTTATTGGAGCGAACGACACAAAGCCATCGGGAGGTGCTGACGTGTCCAATCAGCACAGAATTGTGACCCATAACTGCTACTATTGCTATCAAATGAAAAAGAGTCTTTTATCACTAGCCTTGTTGTCTTTGATTAAGATCTATTTTCCTCTTCTGCAAAAGAATAGGTGAGTCACAAAATGTGCATGCATCATGCATTGCCATGTTCAGTGCTACTTCGAGATTAGGATGGTGATGGAGAATAGCATTGCTTATTCATCCACTTTTCTTTTTACTAGCTTTTCTTTCTCTTTTCAACACTTTTCTTGTTCAGATGAAACTTTGAATTGCCATCTAACTACACGGTCACAGTGCAAGCCACTCGGTTTTCTTTTCCATGGTTGCTCTTTATCGTCTAAGATACTTTTATGGGAACCCCCACTGGATTACATGGATATCAGACTCGGGTCAGAAGCCAGTGCTAACCTATACCTATCTGATTTGTTCTATCCAAAAGGAAATCATTCCAATTTTAAAACAAACAGGAAGAAATTTCAAAGGGTTCATGATTTGATAGACAAACTTAGGGCTGCACAACGAGTCGAGCCAACTCGGGCTCAACTCAAACTCGCTCGAGTAAACTTGACTTGAGCTCGACTTGTTTTTTATACGAGTCAAACTCGAGCTTAAATATAAACTCGAGTATGTTAATGTGTCGAGTTCGTTAAATATATACTCGACTCGGCGACGTTAATCACATTTCACCCACACACCTTAATTTTATTTTTTTTGTTTTAAGTTTTTAAATTTTCCCTCCTTTCTTTTCCTCTTTTCACCCACACAGCAACGTTTTTTTAAATCTCATTATTATACCCCACTTTCATTATCATACTTTTCAATCAATCAATCACCTTTTTACTTTCCCTCTCCTTTTTCTCTCTCCTCACCATGCTCATGGTTCATTTTTCCCAACACGCCACATTTCTTCCTCCCCACGTCGTCGGTATCACTTTCACCCATGCATGCTGCAAGCCCAACGACGCAGCGAAAAAGGAAGCATTACTGATGATAAACAGTCGAGCTCGAGCTGACTAAACATGAGCTCGAAGACAAACTTGCTTGTTGGCTGTATTTTTTGCAATTGTTTAAAATTAAAGAAAAACATAGTTTCATGTAATGTAGAATAGAGAATGAAGTTTATTTAGTCAAATTTGTGCCATCTCTAGAAACAAGTTTTCTTGTTATGAAAAGACCTCAAAATGGTCCAAAATTTTGTAGTATACCACGCAAGCATATCAAACTCTCACAAGGTATGCATTTTATAGCAACGAAAACCCCCACGTTCATCCCTTCCCATGCACCAACTTAAATCTCTCGAACCAGATGTACTGGAGAGACATGGAGATGCGAAAGCAATGAACGATGGCATGACACTCCTTTCTCAAATTCATGACCTTTGATCACAGGGACTGAGAGATCATATATGATTAAGAAGAAGAGGAGGAGAAAGGGGAGTTAAAAGGAAGAGGGAAGGAACTTGCAAAAGGTGGTGGCAGCAGTGGCAAACAATCCAACAAAATGTAAGCAGGAGCATGTGGGAAACGAACTACTTGAAGCTAGTAGTTTGATTCTGCAGCTCTTGAGACGTCCCCTGCCTCCTCTGGTTCACTGGCGGCCATTGCTGTTTCTAATCGCCAGAATGCGACATATTCACCTCCCCTCTTTTCACAAGTAAACGAACAAATCAACCCAAAACACCCAAAATTTATATCTTTCCTAATGCCGATGAACCTGATAGAGCAAGGGGCGACGATCTCCACCGACGCCCCCTAGATAGATATACAGAGAGAAAAAAAGAAAGAGAGGGAAGGAGAGAGAGATAATGCGAGAGAAGAGAGGAAGAGGAAGGAAGAAGGGGAATTCGTGATCGGAAAGATGAAAAAGAATGAATGTTGGAGAAAAAAAACAAAGAGCCCCGAGAAGAAAGAGAAAGGAAAAAAAAGATCAGCTTGTAGTAAGCAGGCATATAAAGAGAAACCTAGCCTGGGCAGTGATACACCTTAAACACCATCCAATATATTTATAATTTCAAAAACCTTAAAAAATAAAAAAAATAAACACCATAAAAAAAAATATCGGAGGAGCCCTCTCACCATCCCTATGCTCTTTTCAATATTCAATAATTATTTTTATAATACTTATTTTGAATTTTTTTCCACCTCAGTCTTAAAAGGAAACAAAAAATTATTGGCGAACGTGTCCCCCGCCCTCCCACTAGCTGATCAGGACCCGTTTGTCATTTTTGGCCAAGAAAGGATGTGTCCCACCAGGAGAAGGAGAGGGCATCGTTGCCGTTGCCTGCATTAGTACATTTTTCTTTGCTGAAAATGACAAACGGGTCCTGATCCGTTAGTGGGAGGGCAGGGGAAACGTTCGTCAATAATTTTTTGTTTCCTTTTAAGACTGAGGTGGAAAAAATTTCAAAATAAGTATTACAAAAATGAATATTGAAAAGAGCATAGGGATGGTGAGGGGGCTCACCCCATATTCTTTTTATGGTGTTTATTTTTTTTATTTTTTAGGGTTTTTGGAATTCCAAATATATTAGATCGTGTTTAAGGTTGATCAGTGTCGAGCCTAGGTTTCTCTTTATATGCCTGGTGACTACAAGCTGATCTTTCTTTTCTTTTCCCTTTCTTCTCGGTGCTCTCTGTTCTTTTTCTCCCACATTCATTATGTGCCATCTTTCCGGTCACGAACTCCCCTTCTTCCTTCCTCTTTCTCTCTTCTCTCTTTCTTTCTCTCTCTACTTCACTCTCTTTCTTCTCTCTCTCTATATCTATGTAGGGGGCGTCGGTCGGCATTAGGGAAGATATAAATTTTGGGTGTTTTTGGTTGATTTGTTCGTTTTCTTGTGAAGAGAGGGGAGGTGAATATGTCGCATTCTGGCGACTAGAAACAGCAATGATTGCCGGTGAACCAGAGGAGGCTAGGGACGTCCCAAGAGCCGCAGAATCAAACTACTAGCTTCAAGTGGTTCGATTCCCACATGCTCCTCCTTACATTTTGTTGGTGGCTTGCCTGAGACTTCCATGAGCCAATATATAGCTCACCACCTCTCAGTCGAGATTCCTCCTCCCTACACAAGGAAAATCATTGAACTCATGAAAATGAGAGATTTTATTTCCTCAGGGCTGCTTGGTGCTGGATTAGAAGGGAAGGAATACAAAAGTCTCTCCATGATTCCATCGTTCTGGCTTCTTGTTTATTTTGAGATATTTAGTGATCAACTTTTCCTTTTAAGCCTTATTTTGCTTTAATATTTTCCTTCGAGGGGTTGTAGAATTGGCTTTCAATGCAAATTTGATTAGCATTAGTTTTTGGATACTGTGTGGTTCTTCTGGAAACTTATGCGATCACCAATCTCTATAATTGGAAATTCAAAATGCCATGAATCGACTTGGTGAAATTCTAAAAAAATCCTAATAAGAGAAGATTTTAACTATAAATGAGGTTGCACCAGCAATGTCACTACACCAATCTCTATGGCTTTAAAAATGTCATAGTTGGAATCTTAAGATGTCGTTAATCTCCTTGGTCGACTAAAAAGGATCCTGTAGATAAAAAAAAAAAAGGTTTACATGAAGCCTCATTTTTTAATAACTGTCTCGTGAAAAATGTCTTCAGCCTACGTTGCATATCTTTAGTTGGTTGGTTGTTTGGCAAAAGGCTGCCCTTTATATTTTCCGGTTACAGGAAAAAGTAGAGTTATGTAAAACCAATGTTTTGCACGAGGCACACATCACACACATAATTATTATTCAAATCAAGACTTTTTTTTTCACTAATTTCAAACAGAAAATGAGAGATGACCTATTCGCTTATGCTAAACTTGCAAAATAGGTGTGAGCATGTTAAAGAAAGGGGGAAACCAGAGAAGCGATAAAACAGAGCATAACAGAGACATTTACGTGGTTCGGCATTTAGCCTACATCCACGAGAGAAAAGGAGGCACTCTTCTACTTCATTCTTTGATGATTCTTTACAGCAGGCATTCAGTTCCTTATATAGTTTTTGGATACATGGGATTAAGATAGAAACAGTTTCATGAGAGATTTACGAGAATCCTTCAGCAAGATTGATTGCAAAAATCTTGGAGATGATTGATACATCAGGATCTGTATCCTATCTCTTCCCAAAGATAACGGATCATGATCTTCTTTCTATGGAAGTTGCAGAATCCCTCCTTATCTCTATGCCACGAACAGTCTCCCCCTCAAGTTGGTGAGCAGACGTCGATCTGCCCCAACTTGCACACAATGTATGTATGACGATCTCTTCCAAGAGACTTTGTAAAGATGTCGGCAAGTTGAAATTCACTTCTGACGTGAGGTGTTTGAATGGTTCCATCTTGTATTTTTTCTCTAATGAAGTGGCAATCAACTTCGATATGTTTAGTTCGTTCGTGAAAGACAGGATTTGCTCCAATGTAGATTGCTGCCATGTTGTCGCACATCAACTTCATAGAATCCTTTATTTCAATTTTCATATCTTTCAGTAATGCTTTTATCCATATCAACTCACATGTGCATGACGCCATAGCCCTGTATTCTGCCTCTGCACTCGATCGAGCCACAACTGATTGTTTTTTGCTTTTTCAAGTTACTAGATTTCCTCCAACAAAAGTACAGAACCCTGACGTAGACTTTCGGTTATTTGGATCACCTGCCCAGTCGGCATCACAGTATCCAATTATATCTATTTTCTGATCTCGTTTCAACAAGACCCCTTGTCCTGGCGTTCCTTTTAAGTACCTCAAGATTCTGTGAGCAGCTTCGACGTGTTTCGACGTCGGATTGTGCATAAATTGACTTATGAGACTGACAGCATAAGTGATATCTGGTCGAATGACAGTCAAATATATGAGCTTCCCAACTAATTTTTGAAAACTTTGAATGTTTTCAATTTCTTCTCCTTCTTCTTTCTTCAATTTATAGTTCATTTCAAGAGGAGTGTCTGCAACCTTGGTGCCCAAGCACCCGGTTTCCTTTAAAAGGTCAAGGGTATATTTTCTTTGGCATATGAAAACTCCACGTTCGGAATGTGCCACTTCCATACCCAAGAAATATCGTAGGATCCCAAGATCTTTGATCTCAAATTGCTGATTGAGGTAAACTTTGACTTGCGCCATGAACTCATTGTCATCACCTGTCAATGTGATGTCATCTACATATACAAGTAAAATAGTTATCTTTGAAGACCGGATAGCCACGAACATTGTATAGTCAGCATTGCTTCGCTTAAAACCAAGTTTAATCAATGCTTCACTTAGGCGAGAAAACCACGCTCGGGGGGATTGTTTAAGACCATAAAGAGCCTTTTTTAGTTTGCACACATACCCTTTCTCATGTTTTATGCCTTGAGGAATTTCCATGTACACTTCTTCATTGAGTTCTCCATGAAGGAAGGCATTCTTGATGTCAAGTTGGGCTATTTTCCACCGCTTAATTGATGCTACTGACAGAAGAATCCTTACTGTATTCATCTTGGCGACTGGAGCAAAGGTTTCATTATAATCTATTCCCTCTGTTTGAGTGAAGCCTTTAGCAACAAGACGAGCTTTGTATCGTTCGATGGTTCCATCACTGTGGTATTTTATCTTATATACCCACTTACATCCGACGACTTTCTTCCCTTTGGGTAGCGGAACTAAAAACCAAGTTTGGTTTTTCTTCAAAGCTGAAAGTTCTTCTTGCATAGCTATCTCCCAGTTTGAACTTTTTCTTGCTTCCTCATAGTTTTTTGGTTCACACTGGGAATAGGTATTGAGTACATATGACTTGTAGGGTTTAGATAAGGTATCAAAGGTAATGTAATCATCTATAGAGTGATTGTGTTGGGTTGATAAGTAGGTATAGAAATCTTTGAGTTTTGATGGTGGCCTAGGAGGACGGTTGATCTTCTAAGGATTGGTTCAATCATTTGACTTGGTTCAATGGTTTGGTCTAGAGGGTTACTATCTTGGTTTTGATGGTTACCATCTTGGTTTTCTATAAAGGGCTGTGCACTTAAAGAGGAAGGTTCGCTAGGGTACTGGTTTTTTGTTTTGGTTTTGGTTTGGATAGTGGTATTTTGGAACACATCAACAAGAGGAAGAGATAGAGAAGCAGTAGTAGTACCAGCAGTAGGACCGTCCATGGAACATTGAGGACCAAGAGAAGCAGTAGTAGTACCAGCAGTAGGATCGTCCATGGAACATTGAGTCTCCCCCTGACTCGGTGCCTCATAGAATGGTTCATTCTCAAAAAATTTTACATCCCGAGTCACAAAGAACTTTCTTGATCTTGGATCAAAACATTTATAACCCTTTTTTTTGCTTGAGTATCCAAGAAAGACACATTTCAAAGCACGTTTTTCAAGTTTGTTCCGGAATCTCTCTTGTATGTGCACAAAACATTTGCACCCAAAAATTCTTAAGTGCCTAATAGAAATCGTTTTTTGAATCAAAACTTCAAGAGGAACTTGATTTTCAATACTAGAACTTGGCACTCTATTAGCAATATAACATGCTGTACCTACTGCTTCAGCCCAAAAACTCTGAGGGACGTTCATATGGATCATAAGAGCACGAGCAATGGTAAGAAGTTGTCTATTTTTCCTTTCTGAAACTCCATTTTGTTGGGAAGTGCCAGAGCACGTAAGTTGTGGTTGTATTCCCTTTTTGTTCATAAAGTCTTCAAATTGTTGGTTCACATATTCCCCCCATTATCAGACCGGAGTTTCTTAATTTTTGCTCCATACTGAGTGTATACCAAATTGTAGTAATCTTGAAAAATCTTAACAACTTCACTTTTATTTGTAAGGAAAAAAATCCATGACATACAAGATTTATCTTCAATGAAAGACACATAGTACCTGTATCCCGTATATGATTCTACTGGGGCTGGTCCCCACACGTCAGAGTGCACCAGTTCAAAGAAATCTGTGGATCGTTCAGTGGACGGTTGAAAAGGCAACCTAGTCGACTTTGAAAATTCGCAAGCATCACAAGAGTGTCCATCTGCGTCAATATTAGGAACCCGCATCTTCAAGTTCTTATCCGAAATATGCCCAAGTCGTGCATGCCACATTTGATATTCTTGCTTCCTCTTTTCGCTACGTGTATGTACGAAGAAACTTGCACCTGGAGTTTCCATTATGTATAGCCCATTTTGCTCCCGTCCTCTACCAATCTCCTTCTTCGTTACCAGATCCTGGAATATCACATTCTTGGGAGAGAAAATGGCCATACAGTTATAAGTCTTGGTCAGTTTGCTTACTGACATCAAACTAGTAGAGAGATTAGGCACATAAAGAACTGCAGATGATTTATTTTCAAAGAAGGAAAATTTTCCAGTTCCATTAACATTGATATGTGATCCGTCGGCTGAGAAAACATGTTTTTTGTTCATATTATCTATAGCAGTCAACCTGGATGAATCATTAGTCATATGATCGGTTGCACCAGTATCAATGACCCAAATAGGATTGCTTGAATGAGTAAGAAAAGCAAGATTGTTACCTTCAGTGGAATTACCAACAGGCTGAGAAGAAACGAGATTTGTCTTAGAGAATTTTTGAAAAAATTTCTCTAAATCATCTTTTGTGACAAGATCTACTTGGGAAGGTGACATTTTCTCCCTTACCGGTTTGCCGACGAGCTCCCAACATTTTTCTCGACGATGCCCAGTTTTCTTACAATACGTGCACTTGAGTCTACTGCGGTTTCGTTGGAAGTTGCTTTCATCGTTCTGGTTTTGTGAATCAGTCTTCCGAGTACTTGATTTAAACCGAGCAAGACACGCCATTTTTCATGATTCTCTTCATATAACTCTGTTTTTGATGTGGGGTTCATGACCTTTCTTCTAGTATCCTCTCTTTGAATCGCTTGGCATACTTGATTAAAATTTGGTAAGGGCGTGGTCATCAGAATCTGGCTGCGAAGACTCTCATAATCAGGTCCTAGACCAGCAAGCACTTTAAAAATTTTGTCTTCCTCAAAACGTTTTTGATAGATGTCTGCATCTGCAGTAGCCGGCCTGTATTGGGCAAGTTCATCATATAAGCTGCGAAGTTTGTTTAAATACAAACTGGTTTGCTTGCTGTCTTTGGTGAGGTTGGCGATATCAAGGTGAAGTTGATACACTCGAGCAAGATTATTTTGCTCGCTATACATCTCCCTCAATGTATCCCATATTTCCTTTGCGGTTTCCTTATACAAAAATAGGCTGGAGATGTGAGGTTCCATGGAATTCATAAGCCACGCCATTACCATGTCATTTTCAGATTCCCAAACTTCATAGTTGGAATCGTTCTTTGGTGGAGGTGAGATTCTTCCAGTGATATATCCCACTTTACATCGTCCGCTTAGGAAGAGGCGAGCAGCTTTAGCCCAACTGAGATAATTTGTGTCGTTGAGGAGAATAGAGGTGATCTTGAGCGTCCCATGGCTTTGATCGTTTCCTCCTTTCAGATTGTTGGGGCTGCTGCAGCTGGTTTGATTGCTGAGAGTATCAGCCATGGTAAATAAAATTGTAAAAAAAAACAATTTTATATCAGAAAGTGAAGCCGCGGTGACGACTGGTTTGAGGTCTGAGTCGACACCAGCAAGCATCTTCCACCAGGATCAGGTATGTCCTCCTTCTTGTTCTGCTCTTTGCCGAGAAACAGAAACGGCGTCGTCAGTGAACAATAGAGAATGATAGAGACGGATCACCGCCAGAAGCAAGGGAAGCAACTGACTAGTGATAAAGTCCAAAAAAAAAAAACCCCAAAAATTTGAGGAGGTGGAGGTGGAGATTCTTCGTCGGTTGTATCAGACAGCTTCCCAAAAAATTCAAAGATTCCTTCAGAGGTCTCCAAGGAATCTGAGATTGTACGGGAAATCAAACAAACTAGATAGACTCCTGCTTGACGACAGGAATCACCAAGGAAAAACGGCACCACAGGTTGCTCCGTCGGTGCCTTCTTCTGTCCTCCGGCAGCAGCTCAATCGTCCACCACTCTTGCAGGAATCAACTTCAAGAGCTCATATAAACCTGCTCTGATACCATGTTAAAGAAAGGGGGAAACCAGAGAAGCGATAAAACAGAGCATAACAGAGACATTTACGTGGTTCGGCATTTAGCCTACATCCACAAGAGAAAAGGAGGCACTCTTCTACTTCATTCTTTGATGATTCTTTACAGCAGGCATTCAGTTCCTTATATAGTTTTTGGATACATGGGATTAAGATAGAAACAGTTTCATGAGAGATTTACGAGAATCCTTCAGCAAGATTGATTGCAAAAATCTTGGAGATGATTGATACATCAGGATCTGTATCCTATCTCTTCCCAAAGATAACAGATCATGATCTTCTTTCTATGGAAGTTGCAGAATCCCTCCTTATCTCTATGCCACGAACAGAGCACACGTTGGGCCTTGTCGAAGAACATACAAACCGCTTTTCACCTCGCCTCGACCAATCATCATCTTCGATGTCGTCGGGCACTCGATAACACAATGATCAGAAAAAAAGGTTATAGAACACTTTAAACTTTTAGTAAGTTCACCAACACATAGCAAATTGACCTTGAACGATGGTATACGTAACATGTCATCTATTTCAAATGAAGACAAATATTTTACCCATCTGATGTGCTAAGAGAGTTATTCCATTTGTAATGTTCCAGGTACATTGCACGTTTTTTAATTTATGAAATGCTTGTGCATCAAAGCATATATGTTGAATGGCACCCGAATCTATAATCCTAGTAAGAGAGTATAAATTAGTTGAACAATTATTACCTGTGGTGGCTATATTACCGGTAAAATTGATGTTGTCTGGCTGGTCATTCACCAAGGATAGAAGCCCACTATATTGTTCAAGGGTCAAGGCTAGTGTTATGCTTTTAGTATCATGTCCTCCACCAACTTGACCACAGGCATCTTTTGTAAAAATGGATTTCAGATTATGCCTTCATAGCACCACAGGAACAAACTGGAACCAGAGAGCAGGAACTAAACTCATCTCAAAGAGCTTTTAGCTTGGTATAGCTTGATGCAATGGACATAGTACCTTGCTGTAGGCAGCATATGGCACTCTGGATTTGATAAATCCGAGGAACAAGACTTTGTGAGAAGCGTTCTTTCAAATCTTGCCAGACTTCTCTAGCATTAATTGAGTATATGATGCTTGTTAAAATATCCTTAGTGACTGAATTGAAGATTCAAGACAGTACAAGATTGTTGCATCTAATCCATGTACAATGGTTAGGGTCACCCTTATTTGGCATCTATAAAACTGATCTTACTTTTTGTCGAGAGAGCCAAGAGCATGGCTCTACTCCACATCCCATAATTTTCTCCATTAAAATTTCAAGACACCAAAGCATTTCCAAGATTATCATTGTGATGAATATAAAAAGGGCTAGACAACACCTGGGATGTATCGGCACCATTGATGTTGAGATCAGCTGGATGACCACTGATTCTAGTGTGGGTTTAGAAAGCTAAATTTGAAATACAAAACCATGGGAAGCACTATTGGCTTTACAAGTGTGACTTTACCAAACTCTTTTACCGTCTCCTCCACCCATTTTATATAAGTAGTTGTTATAGCTCACATCACTTTTGCATTGCCTTATTAAGAGTGCCTAAGCGTAGGTTGCATATCTTTTGTTTGTTTGTTGTTTGCCTGTTTGGCAAAAAGCTGACCCTTTGATATTTTAAGTTAAGTAAACCATATAGTGTCAATAAATGTGTCATAGTGGCTTCAAATGTATATAATTAACTACATATACACACATATGAGGAATGTGTGTGTGTGTGTGTATATATATATATATATATATATCCTGGGTTTTTTCATTATGATGATTTTAGGTTCAGATCATCTATTCTTCTTTCCGTTTTTAGTTGTTAACACGAGGCCTTGCTGTGCCTTTTTCACAAGATATGTGGTCCTCTAGTTGTTCATACTTTTTGTTCATATATATATATATATATATATATATATATATTAAATAGTGACTCTAGCTTTTTAGAGTCATGTTGTCATCTAATCTGAACTATATGATCCAACATGATGGACAGTTAAGAGAAAAATAAAAAGAAAAAGATGATGAACATTTTCATCATCTTATATTAATTTACATATTTTTTTCTTTATTTTTCTCTCAATCATCTTTATACTTTACATGGACAGTCTTCATTACATGGTTGGGTGTGATAACTAGAGTTCTCGTTCATATATATATATATATATATATATATTCGGTCCTCTTAAATTACCAATGTTATGGTTCAAGTGAGAGTTTAATATAATTTTGTTTGTATGTTTATGTGCATACATAATGACTCCAGATTAAGTAGACAGTATGAAACATCAATCTTGGGCAGATCTCCTCTCCTGTTAGTAAGGCGCAGGGTTGGGCACCTGATGGGTACCTCACCCAACTCGAGCTCGGGCTCGGCCTGAAAAAGGGCACCAAGCCATCTTGATAAGTTATCGGGCCAGCTCGGGTGGGCCCAATTAAGCCTCGTTCGGCTTAATAAGATTTTTTTAATATATACTTTATTAACTTTTATATATAATTATAATATTTTATTAAGATTAATTATATTGATATATTATTTTATATTAAGTATATATTTTTTAATTTAATTGGGCAAGCTCAGCTTCATGTTTTAAGTGTTGGCCAACCCGAGCCCAACCCTTTAGTGGGTAAAGCCGGGCCCACACTGTGTGCCACCCAAACCCCTTTCTTCCCCTCTCTCTCTCACTCTCTCGTGCTCCCTCTCCCCTTCTAACACAGACTGCATCAGGCAGCCTCCCCATTCCATTCCGTCCACCAGATGATGGGTGGAAGGAAGGGGCTCACCCTCCAGTCACCGAAGCCCCATGCCGTCAAGCAGCCATAGGGCTCCTCCATCCCTCCACCCGACAATGGGTGGAGGGGAATGGAGGAGACCGGTATGCTGCGGCGATGGAGAGGAAGAAAAGAGCAAAAAAATGAAAAAATGAAAACACTTGTTAATCTTTGACCTGAGATCCAACGAGATATAATTTTACATATCAGACACGAGGATTTGGAGTACTTCCCACAGATTGGAAATCTAAAATCTTCTTTTCTCGATGGTGGTGATGAAAGAAAATATGCATGATAGGAAGTTTTAAAGTGGTTCCGATAAAATCCTACCTCCACTATCTCTCACACCAAGACTTAGATGATGTGAGGTTCCCTTATGATGATATTTCATTTGTTTGAATTTTAAACAATCTTTCCTTAAACTTTGATTCTCTGTAACGATTGCTCTCATCTTTAATGAGGATGTGTTACCATTTTCGTTGCTTAAATTTCCTTCCCTAAGATACCCTGTTTCTTGATTGTTAAGATCATGATCAATATCTTTTCCTGCCGTTGAGCAGTTGTTAGCAGCAGGTATGATTTCCTTTTTATTAAGATTGTGCTGAATTAATTCAGCATGATCTTCTCCAGCCTTTGAATGTACGTAACTGCCTTGAGATGATCGGTTAACAGGTGAAACCCAGCATTAGCCTTAGGGAGATTTCATAAGCCTCACATCTATCAAACACACCGGAGTTAATGTCTCATGATAGGATCACAATTCAGTGTATTGGATCTGTATAAAAGGACATATTATGAACTAGAAAAACAATAGATACGTCTCTCTGAGTTTTTAGTTCGTTTTCCTTTGATAACTTGTTGTCTAGTTTCAAAAAAGTTTAAAACCTAATTAGTTCCATTCGAATGGAATGGATTTAGATTTGGATGATCATTTGAATTTCTTGGGCAGGGATTCAACACAAAAACCAATTTCAATACATCCGTCAAACTTGACATCAACCCACTTGTCCATTTCTTTCATCTGTCTCTATCCCTCACATCTTCAACTCCCATAACATGCATCAATAACTTGTTTGTGACTCTACTCAAAGTAAGAAACTCTCTTCCGGGTGGAAAGTGCGTAAGAACACATTCTGACAACCACTTTAAACAGAAGAAGAGTATGTGGACACTCGTCACTTTTCGGTGAGTGGGGTTTCCCCCGTTCAAAAAAAAAAAAGTCAAAATTTCCACCCAACTTTAGAAGTTATAAGACCTGCTTTTAGTGTCTCGGGTTGCGGTCCTCCCGGTATTCTATCTTGCACATTAGTGGCTGGTTACTCATCATTCATGCAGCAAGTAAAGCGGGCCACTTATCAAAACCCTTTAATGGGAAAAAAAAAAAAGAAGGTTCAACCATTTGGGCTCAGTTTTGTTCTTTTATCCTACTGGATCAACGAACCGTTTCCTAGAAGAAAGCAGTCAACATTAAATGTAATTAACAAATGTGAGGGTGGTTTACACGCATATAAGTCATTCGTAAATAAAAAGCAAACCATACAGGGATAACTTTTGACTCATAAAAGTTACAACTAATTAATGGCATGTTTAGATGATGCAGACACTAGAGACTACCTGCTAAATCTTGGTGTAGTGTCAAACGTAGTTCCAAAAACACAATTTAATCATCAAAAATTAGTTGAAATAGCGTGTTTTGCTGTTGTTTCAGACTTAGCTTCAAAAGCACAATCTAAATTATTAAAAACCCTACAGTTCTTATATATATATATATATATGCAATGTTAAAAACGGTAACAAATGGTGTATTCCTCGAGAAAAGTTGATTGGCCACATGTTTTAGCTATGGAATGCACCATTTGCGATGGTTTTAACATCATAAACTGTCTTTTTTTTTTTTAAGAAAAACCTTCTAATCATAGATGTAGGCGGATTACTTCAATTTTTTAATTATATATCCTCCCAAACTGAGATTCATTTAATTACAGCCACTTGAACATTACGTCAGGAAGTTTTTAGGTAAGAGACAACTGAGTACGGGGTTTAATTTCAGGTACTTCTTTATTTGAACACGCAGAGCAGTGACCTTTAGTTCAATGAACTAAGAATTTTCATTCGAATACACGGATATCAGATTCATTAAGCTAAAAGTTGACAAAATCTCCTTCGAATGCATGGAGAAACTAATACTTTGATCAATTCTGACCTCTGCCAATTTGGGCTTTGAGATTTAAGTGGTTTAATCTTAGGATCGCTATTACTAAGAAAAACAAGACAGAGAAAAACACATGTAGTAAAAAGATAATAGAGGTAATTTGTGGCACTCTTCTTTGAGGGCTTGCCCCGTCAGGTTGGGGCAGTGGTTGGCTTAGAGTCTCCACTGTGAGGTAAATTACTAGTTTGCCATGAGATTGCCGTTCGGTTTCTGAAACGTTAAACCCCAATGGGTTATAAAGCAGTTCAATTAAACCAATGAACTAGTCCTTTAGATCGTAAAAAGTTTCAAAAAGTACTTTGTAAATTTCAGAATTTGGCCATAAAACTGGGTTTTAGCAACTTCAATTTTTTTCAACATTACTTTTCCTTACTAAATAATGTTCGTATGGGTCTGGCTGATTTTTTTTTCTTTCCCTTTCCAGTTTCTCTCTTCTCCCTCATGTTTTTCGGATTCAGGTTGTCACGTAGATATCCAATAAATGTCAACTAGTATATTAGTGTAGATACCCAATAAATGTTAACTAGTATTTTAGTGTCCTCTCATTAGCGGAGAACTAAATGAGCTGCCTACCATTGGCTTTAGGTGGTAATGTCCCCCTAATGAAAGGGTACTTCAGATTCTTATTTGACATTTTTGCAGTCTTATAAAATGTTTTGGCCTTATTTAAAAAAATGCGGAAGAGATTTTCCTTCTCAAAACTATGGGCAAAAGGTATGACCAGAAAAGAAAATTCCCCTCGTTTGAGATAAACATTACACATGATGCGTGGTTACTACTTTGGGCATTTGAGAGAGATACGAACGGCTTTTTGCTAAAACAAGAAAATGAAGATAATGAAGGCAAATGCAACATTATTGTTCGGCATGTGATCTTGTCATAATAAATTAAAGAAAGATGCTTATTAGAGAGTGAACATTTATCTAACATAATAAAAGCAATTGTTTCCTAATCCTACTCAAATCGAATTATATTTTATTGGTGAGTACATGACGTGCATGCTTCATGCCAATAGAATGAGCAAGAGAGCTAGTTTTTCTAAATAAAATTTATGGAGGACTCCTCGAGCAGGTTTGATGCGGAAGCAATGCTATTATCCATCACCGTCCAAATCTCAAAGTAGCACTGAATATGGCAATGCAGGATGCATGCACATTTTGTGACTCACATGTTCTTTTGCAGAAAAGGAAAATACTTCTTAATTGTGACCCATAACTGCTACTATTGCTATCAAATGAAAATGAGTCTTTTATCTCTAGCCTTGTTGTCTTTGATTAAGAAGTATTTTCCTTTTCTGCAAAAGAATAGGTGAGTCACAAAATGTGCATCAGTCACAAAATGTGCATGCATCCTCCATTGCCATATTCATTGCTACTTCGAGATTTGGACGGTCATGGAGAATAGCATTGCTTATTCATCCACTTTTCCTTTTACTAGCTTTTCTTTCTCTTTTCAACGCTTTTCTTGTTCAGATGAAACTTTGAATTGGCATCTAACTCGACCGTCTCAGTGGAAGCTGCTGGGTTTGCTTTTCCATGGTTTCCCTTTATCGTCTAAGATACTTTTATGGGAACCCCCACAGGATTAAATGCAACGTTATAAAAAGAAGAAGAACAAGAAACTTAACGATTTACTTAGATCCAAATTTAAGTTCTAAATATCTTCCTTTCACCAAACATCTACATAAATGGAAATCCAAGTGGAGCTCCGAATTTGGCAAACTTTGTGTGTGTAAGTGTGTGTGAAGCGCTTGTGTGCATGCATGCAGGTGTGTTTTGTTACAAAACTCTCTTGCTCATTCTCTTTTCTCTCTCTCATTGGCATGAAGCAAGCACGTCATGTACTCACCAATAAAATATAATTCGATTTGTGTAAGATTAGGAAACAATTGCTTTTATTGTGTTAGATAAATGTTCATTCTCTACTATGCATCTTTCTTTAATTTATTATGACAGCATCACATGCCGTACAATAATGTTGCATTTGCCTTCATTATCTTTAATTTCTTGTATTAGCAAAAAGCCATCCGTATGTCTCTCAAATGCCCCAAAGTAGTAACCACGCATTACGTGTAATGTTTATCTCAAACGAGGGGAATTGTCTTTTCTGGTCATACCTTTGGCATATAGTTCTGAGAAGGACAATGTCTTTTGTAGGATACTCCTGCGACTCTCATGAAACTTGAAAAGAAAAAAAAAAAAAAACAGCCAGACCCATATGAACATTATTTAGTAAGAAAAACACAATTCAAAAAAAATTGCAGTTGCTAAAACCCAGTTTTATGGCCCAATTCTGAAATTTACAAAGTGCGCTTTGAAACTTGTTATGGTCTAAAGGACTAGTTCAATTGATTAAACGTTTCTTTAACATGCTGTAGGATTTCAGCTTTATATATATATATATATAAGAGATGATATGGGGAAGGGTAACGTCTGATGTTGGCATGGATTGTGATGAAAGGGAAAGGAAGGAAATGAAAAGGACGGCAAGTTTTTATTCTCCAAATGTGATTATAACTTATAAGGAAGTCGTGACATTATATGGGAGGGAAACACACCCGTTTTGTGAAAGGGAACTTAGGGGCTCACTGGCCCGCACATTGCAAAGAACTTGCACCAAGTATTTCGTGCAATATTGCTTCAGCCTTGAGAACTCGAATCTCCTACCACCACGTGATCCATCCCCAACTTCCCACGTGCTATCCTTACATTTTGTTGGTGTGCTTGGCGGAGATTTCCATGAGCCAATAAATAGGTCACCTCCTCTCAGTCATGAGATTCCTCCTCGCTACATAAGGAAAATCATTGAATGCATAAAAATGAGAGATTATATTTTCTCAAGGCTGCTTGGTGCTAGATTAAAAGGGAAGGAGTACTAAAGTCTCTCCACATTTCTGGCTTCTTGTTTATTTTGAGATTTTTAGTGATGAACTCTTCCTTTTAAGCCTTATTTTGCTTTAATATTTTCCTTCTAGGGGTTGTAGAATTGGCTTTCAATACAAATTTGATTAGCATTAAACTTTGGATACTGTGTGGATCTTCTGGAAACTTATGCGAACCCTCCAACCTCTATAATTGGAAATTCAAGATGCCATGAATCTACTTGGTAAAATTGTAAAAAATCCTAATATGAGAAGGTTTTAACTGTAAATGAGGTTGCACCAGCAATGTCAGCACACCAACCTCTATGGCAGAAAAGACGTCTTAGTTGGAAACTTAAAATGTCATTAATCTCCTTGGTCAAATGAAAAGGATCGTCTAGATGAAAAAAAAACTTTTACGTGAAGCCTCATTTAATAACTGTCCTGACCTTTTTTTTTTCCCTTACTCAAAAAAGCTGAGTTTTGTAAAACCAATGTTTTGCACGATAGCACACATATCACACATGATTATTATTCAAATGAATGAAGACTTAAACCTAAATTTTTGTTCACCAATTTCGAACGAGAAGATGAAAGATGACCTAATCTCTTATGCCAAATTTCAAGCAAAGAAAGAGTATAATAGGTGCGAGCACATGTTGGTCCTTGTTGAGAAACATACAAACTGCCTTTCACCTCACCCTAACCATGCGTCATCTTCGATGCCAAGTCCTGGATAATATAATGATAAAAAAAAAAAGTTATTGAACACTTTAACCATTTAGTAAGTTCACTAACAGAAAGTAAATTGACTTTGAACTATGGTATATATAACACGTCATCTATTTCAAATGAATTCATAGTTATTTTATCCATCTGATGTACTAAGAGAGTTCACCTATTTGTAATGTTACATGCACATTGCACTTTTTTAATTTCTGAAGTGCATGTGCATCAAAGCGTATATGCTAACTGGCCCTCGAATCGATAATACAAGTAAGATAATGTAAATTAGTTGAACAATTGTTACCTGCAGTGGCTATATTACCTGTAAAATTGATGTTGCCTAGCTGGGCCTTCACCAATGATAGAAGTCTATGATATTGTTCAAGGGTGAAGGGTAGTGTGATGCTTTTTGTATCATGTCCTCCACTACCTTGACCATAGGCGTCATTAGTAAAAATGGATTTCAGATGTGGGTTGATTTGTTTTTTACTCACGTTGGCTGTAATAGTCTGTTTAAAGTTGGAATCATAAAATTGGTAGACAACACATTACTTGTTTAATGTTCCAATTAGTTTGAAACATTTTTCTTAGATGTGTCCAACACCTTGACAATAACTACAAACTGGTCTGTTTTAGCATCCTCCTTTGTTTCTTTGAAATCCAGCACTATTCTCTCAGCTGAACTTCTTTTCTTGATAGATTTTCATGACAGCTAAAGTTGTGGTTCCTTCATCGATTGAACTTGATAGGCGTGCTTCCCGTTGTTTTTCTTCTTATAATATCATAGCATAGACTTTATTTATTTGTGGGAGGGGGTCAATAAATAGGATCTGCCTTCTAATTGAGTTGTAAGAGTTAGTTAGACCCATAAGGAATTGCATTACAGATTCTCTTTGGATTTGGCCATGGTATGCCTTCATAGCACCACACGAGCAAACAGGAATGAGAGAGGATGAAGTACATGCATCTCAAAGAGCTTTTAGCTTGGTATAGCATGATGCAATGGACATAGTATCTTGCTGGGCGGCATATAGCACTCTGGATTTGATAAATCCAAAGAGAAGACTTTGTGAGAAGTGTTCTTTCAAATCTTGCCAAACTTCTCTAGCATTAGTTGAGTATATGATTTTTGCTAAAAAATCCTTAGTGACTGAATTCAAGATGGAAGACAGTACAAAATTGTTGTACCTAATCCACATACGGCAGTAGGGGTCACCCTTATTTGGTTCTATAACTGAACCATCTATAAAACTGATTTTATTTTTTGCCGAGAGAGCCATCAGCATGGCTCTATTCCACATCTCATAATTTTCTCCATTAAAATTTTGAGACACCAAAGCATTTTCAACATTATCAGAGTGATGGATATAAAACGGGTCAGACAACACCCGGGATGTATCGGCACCATTGATGTTGAGATCAGCATCATCACCAACTTGACTTCCATTGTTGCATGCTCTGCCATTGAACTCATAGCTCTGATTCCATGTGAAATTTCTTCTTCAGGAAAATGCATAAAAGCAAAGAGAGGCTAAGCAGAAATAGTGAGTAAAACTTACTTCATTCATTATGCACTGTGATATATATTCAAAGAGGTAGCACATCTTTTTACAGCATCCACTTACAACAGACAAGAAATAATTCCTTTTTACTAAAATAAAGCTTTATTAAGAAGAGAACGCTTAACTAGGAAGGAGAAATATGGCTGGACTTTGAACGTTGCAAGAATTGGACGTTTGAAGTATATGCAACCTAGTACGACCTCAAGTATAACAACTAATTTTAACACTTACTCAACCATTTTATCGTCTCCTCCACCTATTTAATATTAGTAGTTGTCATAGCTCACGTCATTTCTTCATTGCCATATTAAGAGTTTTTGTTAATAACTGGCAAAAAATGTCTAAGCCTAAGTTTAGCATCTTCAGTTTGTTGGTTGTTTGGCCCATTTATAGTTTTTCGCTTACCTGAAAACTAAAAACTCAATTTTGTAAACCCTATAGTATATATAAATGTCTCATAAATGAGGGGTATATATATATATATATATATATATATATATATAGAGAGAGAGAGAGAGAGAGAGAGAGAGAAAGAGAGATGTTCTAAAAGTTGTCTATCATTCTTGACTTAACAATGAACAACTCTATAAGAAAACAACTAATGTGTGTGACATTTGTTTACCTTTGACCTTAGATCCAATGAGATGAGATTAGGATATCAGACAGGAGGGTTTGAAGCACTTCCCACATAACGAAAATCTAAAATCCTCATTTTTAGATAGTGGTGAGACCCAGCATTTGTTGAATTCATGAACCCAATACACGGGGATTTCATACCAGTGTTAGATCTACCAAACACACTGGCGTTAATGTCTCACAGGCTCACAATTCAGTGCTCTGGATTTGGATAAAAGGACAAATTATAAACTAGAAAAATAATAGATACTTCCCTTGAGTTTTTAGTTCATTTTTCTTTGATAACTTGTTGTCTAGTTCCAAAAAAGTTTAAAACCAAATTAATTCCGTTCGAAAGGAACGGATTTAGATTAGGTGGATCATTTGAATTTCTAGTGTAAGGACAAAAACCAATTTCTGACCCTGTAACCTTTGCAGCGATAACTAGCAGAATCTGTGCAGATACTGGGGTAGATACTGCGGTTGGTTTTCTCCAGCACTCTCTTCTTAGCCATAAACAACTGCATGACAATTCATCCTGTGGTAGCAACTGAGCGAATAGTCATGTATCGGGAAATATTTGCAGGGATGTACTCTGCACATGCTTATTCACTGGCACAGATTGGAAAAAACTTCTCCTCTAGTTTAAAATCTTAAAGTTCTGTCCGGCGACGGCGGTGGCAAAAGTGGGGGGAAGACAGTGGCGGAAGAGGCCAAGGATGCAGTGCTGGTTATGTAAGACATTCCGATAGGAGTTGCCGTGATTCTGGCAGCTGGCATGGAATTATTTGGGGAACCGGAAAATGATGCGGGTGATGTCGGAGAATGGCACCACCCACAACTACAAGGGCCTTGATATATTAATGGTCGGGGCCTTGTAGAAGATGGATGCGTCCGATAATGGTAGAAAATTGACATTGTGGAAACGGTGCCCGTTTGACTTCTTGCCGATGCTGTCCTTTCCAGCGGTGAATATTGAAGGAAAGAGGATCTGAAACGAGCCGTACTTGCTCGGCGGCACACGAGCCGAGTCGAGCTCGGCCGGCTTGAGGCTCAACTCATGATTAGTCAGCTCGAGCTTGACTGAAGCTCGACACACGCTTCATAGCTTCAGTTTGAGCTCCACTCTAGTGACTGTCTTTAAGCTCCAGCTCAGCTGGAGCGGCTCGTTTATTGACAACGCCTTCCTTTTTAGCTGGTTATGCATGGGACGATGTGGGGAGGAGAGCGTAGTGGAAAAAGAAAAAAAAAAAAAAAGGAAATGAAGACGTGGGAAGGGGAAAAGGAGAAAAAGGGGCATGTTCGGAAAAGTGAAAAAAGGAAATGACGATGGGGGAGAAGAAAGCGTGTTGAGAAAAGACAAAAGAAGGAAGAAAAAAAATTAACGAGGTAAGGAAAGAGAAACGTCGGTGAAGAGAGAGAAAAAAAGAAGGGAAATTAGAAAATTTAGAAGGGTGAAAAGAGAAAAAAAAAGGAGGGAAATTAAAAAACTTAAAAACTAGTTTAACTTTCAGCAAATTGATTTAATATAACTAGTTGAGTCGAGTTTAAACGAGTCGAGTTCTTGCAACTCGAACTCGACTCATTTATTGATTCGAGTTTAACTTTCAGCTCGAACTTGACTCATTTATAAATGAGTCGAGCTTGAGCCAAGTTTTTGCAAGCAAGTTTCAGTCGAGCTCGAGTTGGCTCGACTCGTTGTGCAGCCCTACTACTTGCAGGATTTTCCCTCTATGTCCGCATTTTACTGCCATGATCGTAGGGTGAGCGGAGCGGACAACAGTAAATAGCCTATTTTACCACACCAATGTCTTAGCGACTGACCCCAGACTGTATATACTACCGTTCCCTAGAATAAGATGATTTGTAAACTAATCGAATAAAAAGCTTGATTAAACATGATGATGCCCAAATTTGGTATTATGCACAATAACTATATTTTGAACGTTCGAGTGTATAACTTGAACACAAAATTAACTTTTTCAGGCCGACTGATTTCTGCAAGTGTTATTTTTTTGAACAATAAACTGTGACATGCATAACACTTAAGTCAAACAGTATATGGTAACATATTTTTCAAGAAAGAAAAAAGTATGAAAAAATTTGTACTTTAACTTTGAAAAATGGAATTTACATGTAACACTTTATTAGGATTAATCGAGTTGCTCGAATGTCTTGTAAATAAGCATACATAAATATTCCTTCTATTTACAAATTAGTAAGTATAACCCTCATTTTTTTGGAGGAATGAAGTATTAGGTTTTTTTTTTTAAAGTTAAAATTAAATTGCTTTTGAACAAGTGGCATCGAGTCAGATCCAAAGCCGACATTTTGGATATGGAACAGATTTCAAATTTTCAAGTGAAAGAGATCCGAAAACCGGATCTGGTTTTTATTAGGATCAGAGTCAACCCATTTTCCAGAATTATCCATATATATATGAAATATGTATGAAAAATATAATTAAAATTTTAATGGAGTCCGGCCCAAAAAATGAAATATTTAAAAGAAAGGAAAATAAAAATATTTTAATGGTCTTACTTCTTGTTGAATAATAATATAATAAGCTAATGAAGCCCTTGATTTGTTAGACTTAGTTTCGGTTGCTTCAATTTTTTGAACGTTAGTGCCGTGTTTTGCGTCCAGTCTCGAGGAAACCAGACCCAGTTGACAGTTTCGTATTGTTTGTGAGTTTACGCAGAGAAATTCAGGCGTCTGCTCCAACGGTCTGCTCAAAATTTAATTGAAAATAGAAAGTTATGCGGTTTTTCTCTCCATCAGGCGGGCTTTCCTTTTCCCGCTTCTCTGCCTTTTCCTGTTTTTTTTTCTCTTCCTCTTTCTCCGGTCCGCCCGTGGACCGATCGGCGTCGTTCAGCGTCATTCAGTGAACCTTTCGGCCCTCGCTCAACTGGTAACTCTCTCTCTCTCTCTCTTTCTCTCTCTCTCTCTATCCCCCTTGTGGGCAGAGGGTTTCACTGGTCAAAACCCTCCGCCGGCAGCCTCTCTCTCTTTTGTTTCGCTGGCAGAAGGGTTCGCCGGTGGAAACCCTCTGCCATCTCTCTCTCTCTCTCTCTCATGTCCGTTTGCCGGTAGAGGGTTTCAGTGGGAAGCCCCAATCACGCAGAGGCCCTAGGCGGGTCCAAAGCCCCTTTTCAATCTAGTCCACCTATAACTTGAAACTAGTTAGAAAATACTCCCCAGAATTTTGTTCCTTTTCACTTTCCATTTGAGGATTCCATTTCAGTTTATGGTTTGTCATCAGCTCATCAAGCATGCAACATGTAGATAACAGTTGAACTCTACGATGATGTGCTTTTGGGTGTACAGAAGATTTACTAGAAAAAACACATACATGATAGTGTTCTTCGTCAACAATAATAATAATCATTGAGTTAACCATTGGAAATTTTATGTTACAGGAAATAACTATGAAAGAGAGGTACACTTTAGGTGAGGCGTTGTTTCAACCTTCCGTTTTGGGCTTTGAAGAGCATGGTATTGTTGAGCAGCTTCTGCGCTGTATCTCAAGTGCTTCATATGAGAACCATAGGCAATTGTTGGAAAATATTGTGGTTTGTGGATTGTATCTATGACTGGTATGTCCATGTTCTTCACTAAGTTTGACCTTCCCATGGTTCTTTCTTCTATTAGTCTAAATTATGAAAAACAGTTAACCACTCGTTGTCAATCTGGTGCATTCACTACTTAAAACTTCTTGCAACATTTGGTAGCAATTCATGTCTCCATAGGTCTCATCTTAAAATAAGCTTCTGCAGCAAAGTACTGCTGGAGGAAGGACTGTCTTCAGCGTACGAAGGTTGTCACACAACATGAAATTCTAACTGGTTTTTTCTTTACTTGCATACCCTACAACAACTGGCTTTGAATTGACATGAGTTGAATTATGAACCAGTTGAATTATGAACCACTGCAAACATATACATGATATCAGTAGGCATGTACTGTTAACGGCATATTGTGGTTATAGTTCATCTTAAGTCTTAACTAGTTACATGATACATCACATTGCGTCTAGAAGCCCTGGCCTCTTTTTCAGCATGTTTACATCCTGTCCATATTGTAGAAGCTTTGAACATTGACTACTAACAACTAATAAGTTTATGTCATCAACACTGAAAAGATGAAGATCATGAAAGAGGACGCTTTTAAAGTGCATCATCAACCTCATAAAGCAAGTTACTGGTTTATGTCTACATTTTTTTTTGGCACAGATTTTGAAAAGTGCTTTCAAAAGGATGCATGTTCTCAAATTTTTTACTTCTTGTAGAAAAGAGATGTTCAGCTATACTTTTTTCGAGTGTTTGTTTCATCTTTCTAGTTTTTATTTATGATTTTTCTTCAATTTTTAGGCATTTATATCTCCATCAAATAGAATACAATTTTGAACTTGTCTGCATTTAAGGATCTAGAATTTCCACTTAGTTAGGGAGATGAGGGTATTTTAGGACTTGCGTGGTGATTTTTGCTTTGATTTCGGCATATTGTTTTTTATGTCTTATTGCTAAGAGGATTATCTAAAACCATTCAAACCAATCCAACTTGGCCCTGAAAGTGGTTTTTAGGTGGATAGGAGAATGAGCTACAGATGTAGCAATTTCCCCTTAGCTATAGAATGAGCTACAGCTACAGAAGTAGCAATTTCCCCTTAGCAATCAATGATCCTCTATTTTTATGAGAGAGTTTGAGAACTCATCCCTTGTATAGAAGTCCCTAGGAGAGTTGGTGAAGTTCATTTTTCTACCCAACGAACCTATGCTATTATGTGCATTCACCCTTTTTTAGAGTAGAATACCTTCCTCGTGGTGGTATATTATTTGATGTCAATATTTTTTTGTAAAAGTGATCATTTTCAGTTTTGCTTATGTAATCACCCAAATTTTTTCAAAAAGAATGTCCACTTTTATTGAAAACACAAAACCCAATTTTTGGATCAAAATTGGTCCAAAGCCATAGTCCAAATCTAAATTAGATCCAAAAACCCAAGTTCAAATCCAAATCAAGCATTTGAGACTCATTTGCCATTCCTTTTGACAAAAAAGCCTCCTTTTAGAGGGTGATTTTGGTCTTTTTATGGACAAGACTCATTTGCCATTCGTTTTTTACAAAGAACCTCCTTTTAAATGGTGATTTTGGTCTTTTTGATGGATAAAGGTCTTTAGTATTGTTATGATGAGTAACAAGACGGAAAGTTCACCCAAAAAACTTCCCATAATCCCAAAGACCTTTATCCTACAAAGCGGCGATGATAAATTGTCAGGTGACTCTTCAGATGGAGATTCGTGCTACTTGGGTGAGGTCCTCCCCTTGAAAGAGCGCATCGTTGAAGGAGAGTGGATTCAGACATTTAAGGTCCAGTCAATTACCCTTTCAGAAAAAGACCTCTCAAAATAGGGTTATTATCATGAAGAGGTTCTTTACATCGTCGTCCAGGTCAATGGGATGACTGTGCCACATGTCTTAATTGATGGAGGAAGTGGCTTGAACATTTGTCCTGATCTTACGGCCAAAGCTTTGGGGTTCCGTGAAGACAAATACCGCTCTGACGATATCAAAATCTGCGGATATGATAGTCGAGGCATGAGCAGTAAAGGTGCCATTGACATGAACGTGATCATTGAAAATTCCAGTCATCGCATTGTATTCCATGTGGTAGATGTACCACCATCATATAACTTGCTTTTGAGACAACCTTGGATCCACCAAGTATGAGGGATCTCATCCACGCTTCATCAATGCCTCAAATGGAATTTTAGCCCATCAGTCATCACCGTACGTGCTGAGGATCCGGTCGAAAGGTTGGTGCAACCCATACTCCTTAGGTCAACTGATCTGGTGGATGTACCGAGCATAAGAACAACAAAGGACAGACCTTTGGAAGAATGGATGCAGAACATGGAGATAGGCGAATCATCTGGGAGTGCCCATACTATTTCAAACAATCATGCCAGTTATAAAAAACATCCCTTATACGTTCATTTCATAAAAAACCCTAAGGGATTTCAGCTACTTCTCAAAGGTGGTTATCGTCCGTTCAAAGGCCTTGGGAAGAATGATGATGGTCTATTGCAGCCGATCAATATCCCTTTTCAGATGAATACCAGGGGACTAGGATAACATGAAAAAATCTGAAGATCTTGTGGGCTGATATTGTTCACCTTTGTTTCAAATCCTCCCACGAATTTTGTAATCTTGAACTTCTTTTCGTCTCGTCTAGTCAATATGCAATGCAAAGTAATATTTTGTTATCAATTTTAATTTTGTTCAATTTTCCATTTATACTCCTATCTCCAGGATGTCAGAATTCAACATGTCTCAATTTCTTTTTTTTCCTTGGAAGTCCCCCCAAAAAGCATTTGTCAAACAAGCAGTCGATGAAATGGAACCTATGACAATACCCGAATCAGAGTTACTGGAATTTACTCAGATTCAGAAACAAGAACATCCCTCATCCATGGTTAATGATCTAATTGAAGAGATTAATATTGGAACCAGCAAGGACCCTAAAATCCTTCAAATTGGTACTAGTTTGTCAGTAGACGAGAGGAAAAGATTTGTGGACTTTCTTGTAAGTAACCAAGAAGCTTTTGCTTGGACTTATGAAGATATGCGGGGCTTAGACCCCCAGTTGGTTGAACACCGTTTGCCTTTAAGTCCTAATTACAAGCCAGTTAAGCAAAAGTTGTGCATGCTTGATCCTCGACTAGAAGGACCAGTAAAAGAAGGATTAGAAGACCTACTAAGAGCAAAATTTATTCGTGCCATTGACTACCCCGAGTGGTTGGCTAATATCGTGGTTGTCCCCATGAAAAGTGGTAAAGTCAGATTATGCATCGGCTTTCGAGACCTGAACAAAGCCACACCAAAAGATGATTATCCACTTCCAAACATCGATCTATTGGTTTATAGTACCGCAGGACACACAATGTTCTCTTTTATGGATGGATGTTCGGGATATAACCAAATCAAATTAGCAGTCAAAGATCAACTTAAGACTGCTTTTACTACACCTTGGGGCACTTTCTGTTATACAGTAATACTGTTTGGGTTGAAAAATGCTGAAGCAACTTATCAAAGAGCCATGTCCACTATCTTCCATGAACAAATGCACAAAATTATGGATGCATATATTGATGACATATTGATTAAATCTAAAGCGAAAGAAACCACATTGAAACTCTCGCCCAAGTATTTGAGAGACTCTTACAGTACAAGCTTCGTTTGAATCCTCAAAAATGCGTGTTTGGGGTTGAATCGGGCAAACTTTTGGGCTTCATGGTCAGTGAAAGGGGAATCGAGATGGATCTTACCAAAGCTAAAGCCATCATCGATATGCCTCCACCTACCAATATCATGGAGTTGCGAAGCATACAAGGACGAATCCCATCCATCAAACGATTCATTTCTAATCTGGCCATGAGATGCGAACCATTCAACTAGCTGCTGAGGAAAGGTGTCAAGTTTGAATGGGGTTTTGGATGCCAACAGTCATTCAAAAGGATCAAGAAATACCTTTTAAATCCACCAATTCTAAACCCACCAGCGTTGGGTAGGCTATTGTTGCTTTACATCACAGTGAATGAGTCAGCATGTGGCAGCTTTTTGGCACAATATGAGTAAGGAAGTCGCATCGAGCATGCAATCTATTACATTAGCAAGACTTTTGTCCAGTACGAAAAGAAGTACTCTCCAATAGAGAAAACTTGTCTGGCATTGGTTTGGTTGTGTCAGAAGCTGAGACATTATTTATTAGCTTGTGAGGTCGAGATACTCTCCAAGGTAAATCCTCTCAAGTACATCTTGGAACAATCATTTGTTAATGGGCGTGTCGTCAAATGGCAAGTTCTGTTGATGCAATATGATCTTGAATATGTGTCTCAAAAGTCAATCAAAGGACAAGCAATTGCGGATCAGTTAGCAGACTTCCCTCACTACGAAGAACTCAAAACAAATGGTGAGTTCCAGATGAACATGTACTAAGATTGGAAACAGTTTCGATATGGAAGATGTACTTTGATGGGTCCAGAAATGTGATGGGAGCAGGCATAGGCATCTTGCTCATCACTCCGGAAAACGAAATGATCTCGTACTCTTTGAAACTTGATTTTTCATGTACCCATAACATGGCTGAATATAAAGCCCTCATACAAGGACTTCGTTCTTTATTGAGTTTTCAAGTGAAAAGAGTGCATGCCTTCGGCAACTCTCAGCTTATTATAAACCAAGTGAATGGAGAATGACAAGTCAAAGATGAAAAGTTGGTGCCATATCAAGAAACCGCTACCTCTAAAGAGAGAAGGTAACCCAATTGCGGATGGCCTCGTGAGCCTAGGGTCCACTATCACCTTTCGAACCAATGAAGCAATCCGTTCTTTTAAGATTGGAAGATTGGAACACCCTACTTTTGAAACAACGACGCATGTTTATCATATCCAAGAGGGGAATACGCATTGGTACCATGACATCAAAAAGTATATTGAAAGTGGAGAATTCCCAAACAGAATGTCCAAAAATGAACAGAAAGCAATTCAGCGTATGTCAGCAAGGTACTTTATTCTTGCAGGAGTGCTATACAAACGTGGATTTAGTACCGAATACTCTCGGTGTCTTGATGAAGATGAAGCAAGGGAAATCATCAAAGAATCACATCAAGGAGATTGTGGAGGCCATGTTGGTTACCAAAGCCTCACCAAACAAACAATCCGAGCAGGATATTATTGGCCTACTATGCAAAAAGATTATCACTAATTCGTCAAAAGATGCAAAGAGTGTCAACTACACGCTCTAGTGATCCATGCCCTAGCCTCTCACCCACATTTTGTGGCATCTCCTTGGCCATTTTCAATGTGGGCATTTGACGTAGTTGGACCGATATCCCCCACAGCTTCGAATGGCCATAAGTATTTTCTTGCTGCAACAGACTATTTTACCAAATGGGTAGAAGTCGTCACACTCAGAAATGTGGAAGGACGTCATGTAGTGTCTTTCATTCATAAAAATCTTCTTTGCATATTTGGAATCCCTCATGATATAGTATCTAATAATGGGACTCATTTCAAAAATGAAAAGATGAGATAACTATGCAACAAATACCGCATCATGCATCATTTTTCAGCTCTCTACTACCCCCAAGGTAATGGACAAGTGGATGCCACCAATAAGATCTTGATCCGCATCTTGGAACGGACAGTAGAAACTGGAAGAAACTGAAATAAAAAGATGCATAACACTCCATGGGCATATCGCACCACTATGAGAACTCCAACAAATGTTACTCCAGTAGAGTTAGTCTATGGAACGGAAGTAGTCCTACCATTACATGTGTTGAAACCTGCTTTGAAATTCACTTCTGTTATAGAGCTTCCTCTAAATCAATATCAGCGGAAAAAGTTAATGTAGCTCGATTTGCTCGATGAAAAGAGGCTAAAAGCGGCTGAGCATGCTGAAGCTTATCGTCAAAGGGTCGCTAGACAATTTGCAAAGTCAGTTATTGAGAGACAGCTCAAAGTGAATGACTTGGTCCTACGATCGGTGGTATACCTCAGAGCACGACTGCATGGTAAGTGGGCACCAAACTGTGAAGGCCCATATGTTGGTAAAGAAGCCTTGCCCCGAAATTCCTACCGACTGACCGATGCTGAAGGGGTGGAACTTGCCGATCCTATTAATGCCCTTCACCTCAAGAAATTCTATGCCTAGTTCTTTTGTATTCACTTTTCAATCAATAACAAATATTTATGTTTTCACACTTAAACTACCATTCTACCATTCAATCTATATTATTCTCAGATGTGAAACATGACGATTACACTGAGGCATTTTTTTATTATTATTATTCAAGGGGGACCCATGCAGGCAAAGGGATAAACCTGCCACGTGAGAGCAACCCACGCAGGTAAGAGGTCAAACCTGCAATGCAAGCCAAGGCAACCCATTTCAGGGGGGTTAAACCTGAATTAAATATTGGCAAACTCATGCATGCAAGGGGTTAAACCTGCAATATAAGCTCAAACCACCCATTCAGGTAAGGGGTTAAGCCTGAAACATCTCTCAAAAAATGTTTTGTTTGAAAAATTTGTGGTGTTTATCTTTGTTATTAAGCACGGTTAGCACTGGCTCAGTAACAAAGAAAGGCGTCTATAATCACCCCAAATTTTTCCAAAAAGAATGCCCACTTTTATTAAAAACACAAAACCCAATTTTTGGATCTAAATTGGTCCAAAGCCATAGTCCAAATCCCAATTAGATCCAAAAACCCAAGTTCTAATCTAAATCAAGCATTTGAGACCCATTTGCCCTTCTTTTTGACAAAAAAGCCTCACTTTAGAGGGTGATTTTGGTCTTTTTGGTGGACAAGACCCACTTGCCCCTCCTTTTTTATAAAGAACCTCCTTTTAGAGAGTGATTTTGGTTTTTTTGGTAAACAAGACTCATTTGTCCCTCCTTTTTTTACAAAGAACCTCCTTTTAAAGGGTGATTTGGGTTTTCTTGGTAAACAAACCCATTTGCCCCTCCTTTTTTACAAAGAACCTCCTTTTAAAGGGCGGCGATTTTGGTCTTTTACAAAAAAAAAAAAAAAATCAAATTTTGGTTTTTGGCTCCAAAATCCTCTATAAATACGCTCCACTTCCCCCTCTTGGGCAAGATTGGCTCTTGGGAGAAACTCTAGTCTATTCTCACTTAAAGACTTAGAGTTTCTCTTGAGCTTTCTTTCTCTCTTTCTTCCTCTTTCCATTTCTCTCCAACTTGGAAAAAACCACAACCCTCTTTCCATTTCTCTCCATTTCTCTTCCTCTAAAATCTTTCTCTTTATTCAAATCAATGATGTTTTACAATATTCCATATATATGTATATGTGATAGTATATACACATGTGCATCTTTTCTACTGCCCTCTCTTCCTCTCTTTCTTTTAAAAGCTTCATTTTTCTTCTCTACTCAAATTCAAACCTCATTTTCATAAACTTACATATATGTATCTATACGTATATAGATATACATATATATGTATATGTGTATGTGTGTACGAATGCATATCTTTCTTCATTTTAAATCTTTGATTTTGTGATTTTCCATATCTCTTTCTCTTTCTCCTTCTATAATTTTTCTTACAATCAAATATCTCATCTTTTGCATTCTTGTGGACATTTTTCTTCTCCAAGATCATTTTCATTTACCGATTTCATTAAGACCACAACTCAAGTAATGACCTAATATTGGATTCATGTTTGATGGTCTACAATCCCAATCCATTTTCAAAAACTTTTCTTTCTTATATATGACAACTATAAAGACAAAATCTTAGATGTATGTTATGCTAGGAATGCCTTAGATGAATGTGGTGGTAGGAATGAGTCATTTTTCTTCCATTCATCTTAGGATTGATGCATTCATGCATTCACTTCCACTCAATATCACAAATGAGCAAAAACACATCTTTAAAAGAATTTAAGCAAGATGAGATGGAGCTCTAACTAGGTGGTAATCGTATTAGAGTAAATTCTCAAGTCTACTTAAATTCTTAAGAGAACACTAAAATGACTTCAAAGTGATTCCCCAAGCTTTTTAAATGATATTTAGAAGTTTTCCCAACTCTAGTTTTCATCAAAATGTTTCACATTCTCAAGCAATTATTCAAGAACCTTTTCAAAAGTTTGAAACATCAAACTTCCAATATTCTTCTACACCGCATATAGAAAAGTTTTTTAAGCCAAAATGAAATGCATCAATAATAAACATAGCCCTTGGATTGATTACCCCCTGTAAAGGCGCTAGGAACGGTTCATCCACGTAACGGGCGAGTCCCTTTTTCTTTTATTTTGAAATAAAAAAACTCATTTTTGTGGAGCACTCTAAATACCAAAAATTTTGAGATGCAAACAGCTTAAAAACATTTTAAAAGTGTCTCTCACACAATGATGTGGCTTTACTTTATTCTTAGTACCTCCTTGAGTAGAAGAATAAAATTTTAAGATTTTGTTGCCAAACAATGGAAGAGGAAAATTGAAAAGATCCTAGATATGAGCAGTAAGGAAAGGTCCTGTGAGAAATTCAAGACTGAGAAATACTATTGACTCTGGTAATCAAGCTTTTGCAAGGATTTAGCAGGAAAATATCTTGAGAGAGAAGCCAAAATGCTTTGCAAGATCTTGACAAGTAGGAAAATGGGAGTTGAGAGATGGGCTCGGGGCTTGTGTAGTTGTTTCTCTAGGTTAGTAATCAAGAGTACCGGGTAGACATATAGGTGATTTATGTCTATACCGTGAAGATAACGACTTATGAACCTTTGGTTCGTCGAAAACCCGCAAGGTGAAGCAGGTTGGATACGCGACAAAGCTACACATAGCCACCAAAATAGTGGAGCTTCGTAGTAGCCTTTGGGTGGTGAGGTATTCTCTCAAAGGTGAAGGTTGGCCTAAAAAAATCAAAGAAAAAAAAAGGCAAAAGCTGATGCAAGAGAAAGAAAGAAAAAAAAGAAGAAGAAAAAAAAGCAAAATGTGTTGCCAAGAGATGAAAGGCATGAAGGCTGAACTCACAAGAATTGAATGTGACAATCTTTGGTAGATGTGCGATTCTAGGGTCAATATCTTCTCATATTTTTTATTACCTAAGATGTTGAGGATGATTCCTTTATGTTCATATTTTGGAAATTGAAAGACATCCCTTCTAGAGATTTGACACAGTGTTGTACAATACATAAGATACAGGGACGATACATATCTTTTACAAAATACGATACGATACACCCCTTGTATCGTAAATAGGGGTGTATCGTGCTTGTATCTTACGATACGTACGATACAGGCTGATTTCAAAAAATGGGGGTTGGAACCCCCTTTTTCGAGTTTTTTTTATAAAAACCCGACCCTTCATTTTTACCTAGAGATTATGCCTCTATGGGGGGAAATCATCGATTTTCATCGTTAAATCATTTATTTTCAAAATGAAATCATGATTAAACCATGGATTTGTGTGTGGGTGGCTGATTCTCGTTGGGAGGAAAGAGGTTTTTTGAAATCGTGAAGATGAAAATGTAGAAGAAGATGGAGAAGAGGATGAGAATGAATATGATGAAGATTATGAATGAGAGTCGAGAGTGCTTTTATTTTATTTGTATTGACATTGAACATTTTCTCAATTTCATTATCATCTTGTGATGTAATACATAATATCTAAAACTTGTTTTTTGATGTAGTATCTCATAAACTTATGGACCTTATGACTTATAAATCTATGTGTTTTTTATAAAGAACATATTATTCTTGATTTTATTGATTTTTTATGAATTTCTTTCCTATTTTTTTGATTTATTAAAAAGACGATACAGTTACGATACGTTATGATTACGATACGGCCTATCTTAAAGCCAGACCGATACGGCATATCTTAAAGCCAGACCGATACAGCTTACGATACGCGTTTTACAACATTGATTTGACGACATTGATGCAAAATGAATCCTAATGCTTGTACGACACTATGTGTAAATGAAGGCCATATTATTTGCACAACACGAGCACTCATGCTTATTAGTTAAATTGATAATTTTTGAACTATTTCAAACTAAAAACTTGACATCTCAAGTCATAGGAAGAACTAACCAATCTCCTTTGGTCCTGAAAGATGTTTGTCATTTCATTACCAATCTCCTTTGCCCTTCAAAGATGCTGGCCATTCCATTACCAAACCATTAGTTCATTCATCGAGTAGATGAAACTCCTCAAACCTAGTCAACTAATGCTGACTGTGATCTCAAGAGATGCATATCATTTGGGATAACTGATTAAGCCTGGCCCATTATTCCATCTTAATCAAGTGCCTTCAACATAACCCAAACTTAAGGGTGAGTCTGTCATGGAAAACCTTTATCTCTTTTCAAAAGGACTAGTCAATTTTTTAGTCGATTTTGAACTGTGACATTTTTGAAAGGTTCTATTCGTCGAAGTTTCATGGGTTTTGGGTTTTATGTCCTCGGGTCCTTCATGGTTTAGTCCAGGTTAGTCCTTGATTTCTTTCTTCTTGTGTCACGTTAGTGTCAGGTTAGTTGAATAGATCCTTTAGTTAGCTATTGCACATGTCCAGCATAGGTGATGGTCATTGCCTTGATTTGTTTTCAGTAGGATCCTATTTTGATTTAGTTTGATTATTTAGTTTTGTTGAGTTGGGCAATTGCTGGTTTGATTTTATAGTAGTTCAATCTTTTTTATTTTCTGCATTAATGGTTTCCAGCATAGTGTCATGTTTAGTTTTCACTTTCATTGTGACATGGGTTGTTTAGGTGTTTTGTTGTCTTAGTTGCTTGGTTTCATTTTTCAATGCCTTCACTTGTGTTGCAGCCGACTATCACTCGGCACCATGTGGGCCAAATAGTTCTGAAAAAGTGAGTCTGTGACAACTTGATTCTTTTGATAAATATAATCTTATCAAGTTCATGGGTGTGTGTGTCACATTCTTATAGAGTCTTTGATTTGCATATCATACACTGCTTAAGTTTGTAGGTTGATTGACTGAATATCTATTATTTTGTATATGTGTCTGGTCGTTGGTGCATAAACACCCATGAGTTTGTACATGTGCATGTGTGTGTGTTATTTCTGTGCATGATTTAAGTATTTGCAAGTGTCTAGCCATTGTAAACAAATGAATACCAAATAAGGTTTCAAGTCATTCTGTGTATGTCATTTTGAATATTATATCCAACAACATGCATATGTGGTAATGACCTTTCTTTTTTTGGGCTTGAATGGTGCACTGGATGAATCGAAACCAAGAGGACAACAAAGATAGAGTTAGGAATTGAAACTGCTGGTGCACTGGATGAATGGTTGAAGGTGCTCTCTCTCTCTCTCTCTCTCTCTCTCTCTCTCTCTCATATGATGCACATTGATGGGATTAGAATGTGGGGCAATTGTGGAGCCATGTCCAACTACTTGTCTCCTGAAACATGTGTTCATATGGTTGAGTAAGTAAAACAACAAAACTTATTTTCTTGCTAGGTTAAAGGTGGGGAAATGGTAAGATTAAAATTAGAAGGCAAGAAGCAGAGGACCAACCTTGGAAAGTGGTCCTGCACAGTGAAGACACCTTAAGTAATTAGGAGTGAACCCCTTTGCTGAACTTGTCTGAATCGCCCATTGCCACCTGCTTGTTCATGCTACTTCCAATTCCACGTTAATCAATCATAAACCAGGGCAAAGCTCCTTGTGTCCATCACATGATCATTTGAGTTACCCATTGGAAATTCTATGTTCCGGAAATAATTATCTGGAAAGAGACGTACACTGTCGGTGAGGCCTTGTTTCAGCCTTCCATTTTGGGCTTGGAGGAGCATGGTATTGTTGAGCAGCTTCTGGGTATGGGGGTGGAGCATTTCCGAAAAAACATAGGTACAGGGACACTCTGTACACACACACACACACACACACACATATATATATAAAACAAAAAGTAAGATTTTAAACAAACAAAACCAAAAATTCAGAATTCATAACTTGTAAATTATGAAGGAGAAATTAATGAACTGTTTTTGGTATCTGACCAACTCTTCTTTCAGCACTGATGGGTGTGATCGGAGCTCGGAAGACAACCCTCATGGACGTTCTTTCTGGAAGAAAAACTGGAGGTGTTATTGAGGGGACATATGGATTGGATGATATCTTAAGGTCCAGAAGACATTTGCTAGGGTATCTGGATATTGTGAACTGACTGATATTCATTCTCCATATATTACTGTTGAAGAATCTCTTATCTACTCTGCTTGGTTGAGATTAGCCCCTGAAATTGATCCAAAGACTAAAAGGGTAAGCTAAAGTGCAAGTTAAACTCTCATACTGAACTGATACTTCCACGGTTTATGTGGATGTCAACATCCACAAATTCATGCCCTCACAAATTTGACTGAAACGTTACCTGTCGTGCTTGTTCTTGAGATCATTTCTTTTAATGAATTTAGATGATGGTTAATTTTGGTTTGTCTCTTAAAATTGGAATATCAGTAATTCCACTTAAAGTCTTAAACCATACTTGCAGTGGATCTCTTAGTAATAATGTGCAAGCATCCATGAATGAGCCTAGAACCTTCCAAAACTTCAATGCACTAGTTTGGATTAGAGAACTCCAAACCCCAACCTGCAAGTAGCTTTTCTGTCTGTGCGAAAGGTTGACAATCATAGGTCAACGAGTTCATCTTCCAATAAATCTGGAAATAAAGCTACTTTGAGTTGATAGATCATGTCAGTCATGCCTGAGGACTGTAGTAAGGCTTGACATGGCACGCACTTTGCCTCCCGGCTCCCAGGCTGTTCTATTTGTGAGCAGGAACAATTTTTGTGATAAGCCTATTGGATGAAGTAGCTGGAACAAGACTCAAGGTTCAAATATCTACACCTATGCAAGGGCATGCTTGGTGATAAGATCCAAGCCTCTGTGTATGGGTGAAGCTTGTTTGGCAGTTCCCTGTTGTTAAAGAAAGCGGTGCAGCCTCACATTTACCTGTTATGTTTTTCCTCTCAATACATCAGATATTGCACTGCCATACCTCCTCCATAGTTTGACAATAACTTGCTATTATTATTTTGATCTAAAGATAACAGCGTATTGTCATTCCTTCTTGCTTTGTGCCACTATGTATTGGAGCTGCAAAGGAAAATAACATGGGCATGTGGATCTGCAGGGAATTATTGGTATTCCAAAGATAATAGACAACTACAAATACAGCAACATGGGTGTTGGAAGTTACTTCTATTTCGGTAGAAAAACAAAGATTTTGCTAGACTGTACAAGGAGTCGTCCCTCTATCGGTGAGTAATATACACCAACATCTGACAAACTGGGTTAAATGGGTTTGTGATCCTACACTTTTGGGGCTTACACAGCATTGAATTTCTCAACCCTATCTGATTAGTTACAGTTGGAACTCAATGATCAGTCATCACTATCTTGTTGATATGCCTCACAATATTATGGAATTAATTAAAGAAATAACGATTCCTTTTTCTTCAGTTTTAACATCATCTTTTAAGGCATTCCTTCGTATTATGTGATTCTCGGATCTAAACTGACAATGTTCCTTTCTGTTCAGGAGAAACCTAAGTCACATGGATACGCCTATTTGGCCCAAGTATTCATGTCAATATGGGGATACGGGTGCGGATACGGCATGGATAAGTTTTGGATCAGGTCTGAATCAGACCCGATCCGAACAGAAAAAAACAGATTTTAAGTTAAGTTGAGTTCTTCTCCCTTTCTCTTTGGGTTTTTTTTTCTGTTTTTCTAATAAATGATTAGAATGATGATATTGATAACAATGTTTTGTGATAAACAATGTTTTGTTTGTGACTTTAAGAGTGAACTATTAATTTAATGTTTTTTTTTCAATTTATAATTTTTTATAATATTATATTTTCCGTATCCGCGTATCTGGGAATTGTGAAAATTGCCGTGTCAGTAGCCGTATCCCCGTATCCGCACCCGTATTGCATCCACACCCGTGTGACTTAGAGAGAAACAAAGAACCAGTCCGACAATTGAATACACAAGCCCCAAGCTCAAAAGACTTGAATTTTCCCACTGTATTTCTGTAGAGTGAGTGGGGACAGTTTAAAGCCTGCCTGTGGAAGCAATGCCTATCATACTGGAGAAATCCTTCATTTAATCTGGCCTATATCACATTCATAACCTTCATCTGTGTTCTATTTGGTGCACTCTACTGGAAAGATGGCCAAAAAATGTTAATGGAACTCATCCAAATGACTTGCTCCCTCTCTCTCTCTCTCAACCCATGCACCAACTTAAATCTCTCGAATCGAACCAGATGCACTGGAGAGGCGTGGAGATGCAGAAAGCATGAATGATTATATGATGGCATGGCACTCCTTTCTCAAATTCATGACCTTTGATCACCGGTCTCTGAGAGGTCATATATGATTAAGAAGAAGAGGAGGAGGTGGAGGAGAAAGGGGAGATAAAGGAAGAGGGAAGGCGCTAGCAAAGGTGGGGGCAGCAGTGGCTATGGCCTCCATGACTACTTCTTCTTTGTTGGTGTGCTTGCCTGAGACTTCCATGAGCCAATAAATAGCTCACCTCCTCTCAGTCATGAGATTCCTCCGCCCTACATAAGGAAAATCATTGAAGTCACTAAAATGAGAGATTTTATTTCCTCGGGGCCGCTTGGTGCTGGAATAGAAGGGAAGTAATACTAAAGTCTCTCCACCATTCTGGCTTCTTGTTTATTTTGAGATTTTTAGTGATGAACCGTTCCTTTTAAGCCTTATGTTGCTTTAATATTTTCCTTCTAGGGGTTGTAGAATTGGCTTTCATTACAAATTTGATTAGCACTCACTTTTGGATACTGTGTGGCTCTTCTGGAAACTTATGCGAACCCACCAGCCTCTATAATTGGAAATTCACGATGCCATGAATCAACTTGGTAAAATTCTAAAAAATCCTATTAAGTGAAATGTTTAACTATAAATGAGGTTGTGCACGATAGTCATTGTTGCTGAATGATTTTCATTTTGATCTTCGAAGTTCGAACCCAAACACGTGAAACCAAATTCACCTGGTCGATCAAAAAGAAAGATGGTTAAACTTCAATCAAACACACATACGGTTTCCAAAAAGGATCAACTTTTTTTAATGTTATGAACATAGTTATTTATCTAATTAACGAAAAAAATTGACGTTACTAACACAGCTATGATTTTAGCTAATATGCGAAAAAGATATAGACGGTGATGGGGGTAATTCTACTCCGCTTGATACTTCAAAAAAAAGGTAAATTTACTATATATAATTTAATCGAGAAAATGACTGAAAAAAGGTGGGGTAGTGAAGATATTTCTGATGATGGCACGGAAACAAACAAAATAGTAGAGAAAGAGAAAGAGAAAAAGGACAAAAATGCAAGGAGGAGAAAGGGGCCACGATCGAAAAGGAAGAAGAGGAGGAGAAAGGGGAGATAAAAGGAAGAGGGAAGGAGCTTGCAAAAGGTGGTGGCAGCAGTGGCAAACACTCTCTAACAAAATGTAAGCAGAAGCATGTGGGAAACGAACTACAGATTGATTCTGCAGCTCTTGAGACATCCCCAGCCTCCTCTGGTTCACCGGCGGCCATTGCTGTTTCTAGTCGCCAGAATTCGACACATTCACCTCCCCTCTCTTCACAAGAAAACGAACAAATCAACCCAAAACACCCAAAATTTATATCTTTCCTAATGCCAACCAACCTGAGTGAGTAAGGGGCCACGATATCCACCGACGCCCCCTACATAGATATATATAGAGAGAGAAAGAGAAAGAAAGAGAGGGTCCTCTAGTTCACCGGCGGCCATTGCTGTTTCTAGTCGCCAGAATTCGACATATTCACCTCCCCTCTCTTCACAAGAAAACGAACAAATCAACCCAAAACACCCAAAATTTATATCTTTCCTAATGCCGACCAACCTGAGTGAGTAAGGGGCCACAATATCCACCGACGCCCCCTACATAGATATATATAGAGAGAGAAAGAGAAAGAAAGAGAGGGAAGAAGAAAGAGAAAATGCGAGAGAAGAGAGGAAGGAAGAAGGGGAGTTGCTGATTGGAAGGATGGCAAAGAATGAATGTGGGAGAAAAAGAAGAGAGAGCCCCGAGAAGAAAGAGAATGGAAAAAAAGATAACCAGGCATATAAAGAGAAACCTAGGCTGGGCACTGATCAACCTTAAGCACGATCTAATGTATTTATAATTACAAAAACCCTAAAAAATAAAAAAAGTAAACACCATAAAAAAAAAAATATAGGAGGAGCCCTCTCACCATCCCTATGCTCTTTTCAATATTTTTTATAATACTTATTTTGAAATTTTTTCTACCTCAGTCTTAAAAGGAAACAAAAATTATTGGCGAACGTGTCCCCCGCCCTCCCACTAGCTGATCAATACCCGTTTGTCATTTTTGGCAAAGAAAGGATGTGTCCCAGCAGGAGACATCGTTGCCGTCGCCTTTAGTACACTTTTCTTTGCCGAAAATGACAAACGTGTCCTGATGAGCGAGTGGGAAGGAGGGGGACATGTTCGTCAATAATTTTTTCTTTCTTAAGACTGAGGTGGAAAAAAATTCAAAATAAATATTATCAAAATAATTAGTGAATATTGAAAAGAGCATAGGGATGGTGAGAGGGCTCACCCCATTTTTTTTTATGGTGTTTATTTCTATTTTTTTAGGGTTTTTGGAATTATAAATACATTAGATCGTGTTTAAGGTTGATCAGTTCCTAGCCTAGGTTTCCTGGTTACTACAAGCAGATCTTTCTTTTCTGTTCTCTTTCTTCTCGGAGCTCTATGTTCTTTTTCTCCCACATTCATTCTTTGCCATCTTTCCGATAACGAACTCCCATTCTTCCTTCATCTTCCTCTCTCCTCTCTTTATTTCTCTCTCTCTATATCTATGTAGGGGGTGTCGTGGAGATCGTCGCCACTTGCTCACTCAGGTTCGTCGGCATTAGAAAAGATATAAATTTTGGGTGTTTTGGGTTGATTTGTTCTTTTTCTTGTGAAAAGAGGGGAGGTGGATATGTTGCATTCTGGCGACTGGAAACAGCAATGGCTGCCGGTGAACCAGAGGAGGGCGGGGACGTCCCAAGAGCTGCAGAATCAAACTTCAACTGGTTCGATTCCCACGTGCTCCTGCTTACATTTTGTTGGTGTGCTTGCCTGAGACTTCCATGAGCCAATAAATAGCTCACCACCTCTCAGTCATGAGATTCCTCCTCCCTACATAAGGAAAATCATTGAACTCATGAAAATGAGAGATTTTATTTCCTCAGGGCTGTTTGGTGCTGGATTAGAAGGGAAGGAATGGGAAGGAATACTAAAGTCTCTCCACCATTCTGGCTTCTTTTTATTTTGAGATTTTTAGTGATGAACTTTTCCTTTTAAGCCTTATTTTGCTTTAATATTTTCCTTCTAGGGGTTGTAGAATTGGCTTTTAATACAAATTTGATTAGCACTAGTTTTTGGATACCACAAACCTCTATAATTGGAAATTCAAGATGCCATGAATCAACTTAGTGAAATTCTAAAAAAAATCCTAATAAGAGAAGATTTTTAACTATAAATGAGGTTGCGCCAGCAATGTCAGCACACCAATCTCTATGGCAGAAAAAATTGTCATCGTTGGGAACTTAAGATGTCATTCATCTCCTTGGTCGAATAAAAAGGATCTTGTAGATAAAAAAAAAAATTGACATGAAGCCTCATTTTTTAATAATTGTCTCGTGAAAAATGTCATCAGCTTACGTTGCATATCTTTAGTTGGTTGGTTGTTTGGCAAAAGGCTGACCCCCTTATATTTTTGCATAGCAGAAAAGGCAGAGAGTTATGTAAAACTGATGTTTAACCGATGTTGAGCACGATGGCACACATCACACACACAATTATTATTCAAATCATGACTTATACCTAAATTTTTGTTCACTTATCTCAAAAGAGCAGATGAGAGAAGATCTAATCTCTTATGCTGAAGTTGCAAAATAGGTGTGAGCACAGGTTAGGCCTTGTTGAAGAACATACAAACCACCTTTCACTTCACCCCGACGAACCATCATCTTAGACGTCAGGCACTCGATAACATAATGATGAGAAAAAAAAGTTATAGAATGCTTTGAACTTTTAGTAAGTTCCCCAACACAGAAAAAATTGACCTTGAACGATGGTATATATAACACATCATCCATTTCAAATGAAGACATAGATATTTTACCTATCTGATGTACTAAGAGAGTTATTCCATTTGTAATGTTACAGGCAGATTGCACGTTTTTAATTTATGAAGTGCATGTGCATCAGATCATATATGTTAATGGCTCCTGAATCAATAAACCTAATAAGAGAATGTAAATTAGTTGAAAAATTGTTACTTGTGGTGGTGATATTACCGGCAAAATTGATGTTATTTTTCTGGTCCTTCACCAAGGATAGAAGACCACAATATTGTTCAAGTGTCAAGGCTAGTGTGATGCTTTTCGTATCATGTCCCCCTCTGCCTTGACCATAGGCATCGTTTATAAAAATGGATTTCAGATTATGCCTTCATGGCACCATAGGAGCAAACTGGAACGAGAGAGCAGGAAGGAACTAAACTAATCTAAAAGAGCCTTTAGCTTGGTATAGCATGGTGCAATGGACATAGTACCATGTTGTTGGTGGCATTTGACACTCGGGATTTGATAAATCCGAGGAGCAAGACTTTGTGAGAAGCGTTCTTTCATATCTTGCCACATTTCTCTAGCATTAGTTCAGTATATGATGCTTGCTAAAATATCCTTAGTGATTGAATTGAAGATTCAAGACAGTACAAGATTGTTACATCTAATCTGCGTACGGTGGTTAGGGTCACCCTTATTTGGTATCATCTATAAAACTGGTCTTACTTTTTGTCTACTCCTCATCCCATAATTTTCTCCATTAAAATTTTGAGATACCAAAGCATTTTCAAAATTATCAGAGTGATGAATATAAAAAGGGCCAGACAACACTTGGGATGTATCGGCACCTTTGATGTTGAAGTCAGCATCATCACCAGACTGACATCCATTGTTGATCTCCTTAGGTCCATGTTATGCCATTGAACTCATAGCTCTGATACCATGTGGAATTTATTCTTTATGGAAAATGCATAAAAGCAAAGTGAGGCTAACCAGAAATAGCGAGTAAATATTTCTGGCGAGTAAATCTTACTACATTCATTATGCACTGTGATACATATGCCACAAATTTGATTGAATTATCTTCATTCTCTATTCCAAAATCAGAATTTAGTCGAAATTATGCTTTTTTTTTCACAGATTGCAAATAACTGAGAAATGTAAGTTTTCCTGGCCATTCATTCATTTTTTTCCATTCACAGTTTCAACCCTTTCAAAGGAGTAATGTCATGTCCATGTGCAGTTGACTACTTGTTCGACCAAAATGGTGTCAATTTGGCCTTTGGCGATGGCTTTCTTTTACCACCAGTTCTTTTCCTTCTCCTTTGATCTCTCTTTCTTTGTTGCACCAAAGAGGCCTTTGATGCTTAAACACTCCCTAGAAAAATGTTGCCCACTTTGACAGAAAAGCAAGCTTATCACCCTTGTGCTTCTCTAGTTTGTCGTTTTTCGGCCCGCCCTTCCACACACCTCACCTGAAAAACTACCCTGATCCCAATAATACTTTCTTTGGGGATTTAAGGTTTAAATGGTCTGAAAATTTTGTGGGTGGTCGTCTTCTCTGCATTAAATGTCTGTGCAATCATACAAATAAAAAGGAGGAGAGAGAGATTGGCAAAACTGACTTCAAGGTTCACGGACACATGGATAGTGAGGGAAAAGATGCACATACTGCTGCCATGGGTTTCATAAGGAGTATATGTGTCTTCTTCCTCTTTAGCGATATGTTCATGAAACCCGATGTCAAAGTTTGCCAACCTCGTTAATCTCTCAAACGATATCCTCTTGGTTTTGTTCTTCTTTATCTTCTTGTTCTTGCACGTACATTTCTTGCAGAAAAGGACGATCACTCACAAAATTTTCAGGCCATTTAAACCCTAAACCCCCAAGCAAAGAGCATTGTGATGGCAGTTTTTCAGGCAATGGGTGTCGAAGGGTAGGCCTGAAAACCATTCAGGCGAGAGACGCCCATGGGCGAGAAGCTTGCTCTTATGCTAAAACCGGCGACGTTTTTGTAGGAAAGGTTAGTGCGTCATTCCTCCGAAGTCCGATGCAACAAAGAAAGAGAAGAAAAACGAGAAAGAAAAGAACTGACAGCAAAAGGAAAGCCACGGCTAATGGGCAGCCTAGCAACGGTACATGACGTGCATGTTGAAGTCAGTGAGAGGGAGAAAAGAGAATGAGCAAGAGAAAGTTTTTCTAACAAAACACACCTGCATGCATGCGCACAAGCGCTTCACACACACTTACACACCCAAAGTTTGCCAAATTCGGAGCTTCACTTGGATTTCCATTTATGTAGATGTCTGGTGAAAGGAAGATATCTAGAACTTAAATTTGGAACTAAGTAAAGCGTGAAGTTTCTTTTTCTTCTTCATTTTATAACGTTATCTCTTGCCGCTGCATCGATAAGGGTCTAAGGTGGAGTTATTCGAGGTGAAGCTAGAGGACAAACTTATAGACGACCAAGAAATTGGATCTTTTCGAAACGACCGTTAACTCTTGTTAACATCAGCGCATCATCCCAAGGGCCCTGCCGTGTTAAAAAAGAACTCAAAAGGGACATCCTTGAAAGGCTAGCCGGTATAACAAAAATAACTTGGATTTAATCCAGATCCTGGATCCTATTTTGCTGTTGCTTGAAAAACAAAGATACGAAAATCAAATATTATTAAAACTTGAATCTGGAATCGGTTTGAAATTTCTTCCTGTTTGTGTTAAAATTGGATAAATTTCCTTTTGGATCGAACAAATCAGATACCGTAGCACTCACTTCTTACCCGAGTCTGATATCCATGTAACGGTGGGGGTTCCCATAAAAGTATCTTAGACGATAAAGAGCAACCATGGAAAAGCAAACCCAGCGGCTTGCACTGAGACTGTGGAGTTAGATGCCAATTCAAAGTTTCATCTGAACAAGAAAACTCCACCTTAGACCCTTATCCATGCAGCGGCAAGAGATAATAAAATGAAGAAGAAAAAGAAACTTCATGCTTTACTTAGTTCCAAATTTAAGTTCTGAATATCTTCCTTTCACCAAACATCTACATAAATGGAAATCCAAGTGAAGCTCCGAATTTGGCAAACTTTGTGTGTGTAAGTGTTCGTTAGAAAAACTTTCTCTTGCTCATTCTCTTTTCTCCGTCTCATTGAAATGAAGCATGCACGTCATGTACTCACCACACGTCAGCAACTCCCGATGGATTTGCATCGTTCACGCCATCTCATTGAACACTACATCATTATGCCTAATAATTTTCTTCGCTTTATCATCCCAAAAATGATACCCAAACTCATCATTTCCATAACCAATGAAATAACATTTCCTGAACTTAGGATCTAATTTATCCCTTTTATCTGAGTCTATATGTACGGGATGGGGAGGAGGAAAGTTGACATTTATAGGAGTGAACGACACAAAGCCATCGAGAGGTGCTGACGTGTCCAATCAGCACCGAATTGTGACCCATAACTGTGTTGGAGTATGGAACTTGATCCAGGAGATCTGCCTCGGGAAGGGGCAGATCATCATGAAGGAGGTAGAGTCCAAAGCAAGCAACATATCTGCCTTGGGAAGGGGCAGATCATCATGAAGGAGGTGGAGTCCAAATCAAGCAAAATCAGATGATTCCTAGTGTGCAAATCCTTCCAAGATATCGCCATCATTTGATTATGGCATAAGAATCTTTCCAAAAGATCAAGGGGAATTTTCCTGTTTTCTATATAAACCCCCCTCTAGCCTTAGTTGGGGGTAGAGGGTGTATGGCCTCCATTGATGTGTATGTGTGCTTCGTTCCTTGAATAAGATACAAGAGATCTGTGCGACCGTGGACGTAGGAGATAATTGCTCTGAACCACGTAAACCTTTGTTTTCTTCCTTGTTGCTTCTATCCCCCTCTTGAGAGTGTAAGAGGAGAGTTGTGTGTGCGTTGTTGTTCCTAACAAACTGCTACTATTGCTATCAAATAAAAAAGAGTCTTTTATCTCCAGACTTGGTGTCTTTGATTAAAAAGTATTTTCCTTTTCTGCAAAAGAATAAGTGAGTCACAAAATGTGCATGCATCCTGCATTGCCATATTCATTGCTACTTCGAGATTTAGATGGTGATGAAAAATAGCATTGCTTATTCATCCACTTTTCTTTTTACTGGCTTCTCTTTCTCTTTTCAACGCTTTTCTTGTTCAGATGAAACTTTGAATTGGCATCTAACTCGACCGTCTCAGTGCAAGCCGCTTGGTTTGCTTTTCCATGGTTGCCCTTTATCATCCAAGATACTTTTATGGGAACCCCGACAGGATTACATGGATATCAGACTCGGGACAGAAGCGAGTGCTACCGTATCTGATTTGTTCGATCCAAAAGGAAATCCATCCAATTTTAAAACAAACAGGAAGAAATTTCAAAGGGTTCATGATTTGATTGACAAACTTACTTGTTGGCTGTATTTTTTGCAATCGGTAAAATTAAAGAAAAACATAATTTCATGTAATGTAGAATAGAGAATGAAGTTAATATAGTCAAATTTGTGCCATCTCTAGAAACAAGTTGTGTTCTTGTTATGAAACGACCTCATGGTCCAAAATTTTGTAGTATACCACAGAAGCATATCAAACTCTCACAATGTATGCATTTTATAGGCACGAAAACCCCCACGTTCATCTCTTCCCATGCACCAACTTAAATCTCTCGGACCAGATGCACTGGAGAGGCATGGAGATGCAGAAAGCAATGAATGATTATCTGATGGCATGGCACTCCTTTCTCAAATTCATGACCTTTGATCACAGGGTCTCTGAGAGATCATATATGATTAAGAAGAAGAGGAGGAGGAAAAAGGGGAGATAAAAGGAAGAGGGAAGGAGCTTGCAAAAAGTGGTGGCAGCAGTGACAAACACTCCAACAAAATGTAAGCAGGAGCATGTTGGAAACGAACTACTTGAAGCTAGTAGTTTGACACTGCAGCTCTTGAGACGTCCCCGGCCTCCTCTGGTTCACCGGCGCCCATTCCTGTTTCTAGTCGCCAGAATGCGACATATTCATCTCCCCTCTCTTCACAAGAAAACGAACAAATCAACCCAAAACACCCAAAATTTATATCTTTCCTAATGCCGACGAACCTGAGTGAGCAAGGGGCGACGATCTCCACCGACGCCCCCCTACATAGATAGAGAGAGAGAGACAGAAAGAAAGAGAGGGAAGGTGAGAGAGAACATGTGAGACAAGAGAGGAAGAGGAAGGAAGAAGGGGAGTTTGTGATCGGAAAGATGGCAAAGAATGAATGTGGGAGAAAAAGAACAGAGAGCCCCGAGAAGAAAGAGAAAGAAAAAAAATGATCAGCTTCTAGTAACCAGGCATACAAAGAGATGGAACACATCCTAGTGGGACACATCCTTTCTTTGCCGAAAATGACAAATGGGTCCTCATCAGCTAGTGGGAGGGCGGGGGACACGTTCGTCAACAATTTTTTGTTTGCTTTTAAGACTGAGGTAGAAAAATTTCAAAATAAGTATTATAAAGATAATTAGTGAATATTGAAAAGAGCATAGGGATGGTGAGAGGGCTCACCCCATATTTTTTTTATGGTGTTTATTTTTTTTTTAGGGTTTTTGCAATTATAAATATATTAGATCGTGTTTAAGGTTGATCAGTGCCGAGCCTAGGTTTCTCTTTATATGCCTGGTTACTATAAGCTGATCTTTCTTTTCTTTTCTCTTTCTTCTAGGCGCTCTCTGTTCTTTTTCTCCTACATTCATTCTTTGCCATCTTTCCAGTCATGAACTCCCCTTCTTCCTTCCTCTTCCTCTCTTCTCTCTTTCTTTATCTCTCTCCTTCCCTCTCTTTCTTCTCTCTCTCTATATCTATGTAGGGTGCGTCGGGGGAGATCGTTGCCCCTTGCTCACTCAGGTTCATCGGCATTAGGAAAGATATAAATTTTGGGTGTTTTGGGTTGATTCGTTCGTTTTCTTGTGAAGAGAGGGGAGGTGGATATGTCGCATTCTGGCGAGTGGAAACAGCAATGGCCGCTGGTGAACCAGAGGAGGCCGGGGACGCCTCAAGAGCTGCAGAATCAAACTACTAGCTTCAAGTGGTTCGATTCCCACGTGCTCCTGCTTACATTTTGTTGGTGCGCTTGCCTGAGACTTCCATGATCCAATAAATAGCTCACCACCTCTCAGTCATGAGATTCCTCGTCCCTACATAAGGAAAATCATTGAACTCATGAAAATGAGAGATTTTATTTCCTCAGGGCTGCTTGGTGCTGGATTAGAAGGGAAGGAATACTAAAGTCTCTCCACCATTCTGGCTTCTTGTTTATTTTGAGATTTTTAGTGATGAACTTTTCCTTTCAAGCCTTATTTTGCTTTGATATTTTCCTTCTAGGGGTTGTAGAATTGGCTTTCAATACAAATTTGATTAGCATTGGTTTTTGGATATGTGTGTTTCTTCTGGAAACTTATCTCTATAATTGCAAATTCAATAAGCCATGAATCAACTTGCTGAAATTCTAAATAAATCCTAATAAGAGAAGATTTCATCTATAAATGAGGTTGCACCAGCAACGTCAGCGCACCAATCTCTATGGCCGAAAAAATGTCATAGTTGGAAACTTAAGATGTCATTAATATCCTTGGTCGAATAAAAAAGATCCTGTAGATAAACAAAAAAAAATTACGTGAAGCCTCATTTTTTAATAACTGTTTTGTAAAAAATGTCTTCAGCCTACATTGCATATCTTTAGTTGGTTCGTGTTTTGGCAAAAGGTTGACCCTTTATATTTTCCACTTAGAGGGAAAAGCAGAGTTATGTAAAACCAATGTTTTGCACGATGGCGCACATCACACACATGATTATTATTCAAATCAAGACTTAGAACTAATTTTTTTTTCACTAATTTCAAACAAGAAGATGAAATATGACTTAATCTCTTATGCCAAAGTTCTAAAATAGGTGTGAGCACATGTTGGGCCTGGTTGAGGAACATACAATCCGCCTTTCACTTCACCCCGACCAATCATCATATTTGATGTCAGTTACTTGATAACACAATGATCAGAAAAAAAGTTATAGAACACTTTGAACTTTTAGTAAGTTCACCAACAAAGAGCAAATTGACCTTGAACGCTGGTATGTATAACACGTCATCTATTTCAAATGAAGACACATATATTTTACCCATCTGATGTACTAAGAGAGTTATTCCATTCATAATGTTATAGGCACATTGCATGTTTTTAATTTATGAAGTGCATGTGCACCAGAGCATATATGTTGAATGGCTCCCGGATCGATAATCCTAGTAAGAGAATGTAAATTAGTTGAACAATTGTTACCTGCGGTGGCTACATTGCCGCCACAATTGATGTTGTATGGATGGTCCTTCAGATTATGCCTTTGTAGCACCGCATGAGCAAATTGGAATGAGAGAGAAGGAACTAAACTCATCTCAAAGAGCTTTTACCTTCGTATAGTACGATGGAGTGGACAAAGTACCTTGTTGTAGGCGGCATATGGCACTCTGGATTTGATAAATCCGAAGAGCATGACTAGATCTGGATCTGGATAAATGGACAAATTATAAACTAGAAAAACAATAGATACGTCTCTCTGAGCTTTTAGTTTGTTTTTCTCCAATAACTTGTTGTCTAGTTCCAAAAAAGTTTAAACTTAATTCGTTCCTTTGGAATGGAATGGATTTAGATTAGGTGGATCATCTGAATTTCTTGGGCAGGATTTGAGACAAAAACCAATTTCAACCCACTTGGCCCTTTCTTTCATCTCTCTCTCTCTCCCTCACATCTTCGACTGCCATAACATGTATCAATAACTCGTTTATGACTCCACTCAGAGTAAGAAACTCTCTTCAGGGTGGAAAGTACTTAAAAACACATTTTAACAACCATTTTAAAGAGAAAAAGAGTATGGGGATAACCATTTTTTGATAGGTTTCCCACCTGCCTAAAAAAAGTCAAAGCCCCACTCAACTTCATATTATTTTAGGATACAAAGGGTACAAGGCCTACTTTTAGTGTCTCTGGCCCTCTCCGTGCTTTAGTGACGAGTGGTTGTCACTTGAAGCAGCAAGTCAAAGCAAGTCAAACGGGTCACTTATCAAAACCCCTAACCCAAAAAAAAAAGAAAAAGAAAGTTCAACCATTTGGGCTCAGTTTTGTTCTTTTATCCTACCACTCCTAAAGAAACCAGTCAACATTAAATGTGACTCACAAATGTGAGGGCGATTTGCTCATCTCTTTAGGTGAACACAAACCTTGATTAGTTCCGCATTTAAAACTTTAATTAAAGTGTCCTTTTTCCCAACTTTACTTTTTCAGCTCTCCGTCATCCTCTCTCTCTCTCTCACCCATATAAATCATTTGTAAATAAAAGCAAACCATATATTTTGACTAATAAAAGTTGCAACTACTTAATGGCATGCTTAGAAGGCACAGACACTAGAGACTACATGTGAAACCTTGGTGTAGTGTCAAACGTAGTTCCAAATTTACAATATATATATATATATATATATATATATATATATATATATTTAAAGTCGCCCAACCTCTGTACTCAGTTTTTTTAGATTTTGCAATGTTAGAAACCGTTGCAAATGGTGTATTCCTTCGAGAAAAGTTGATTGGCTACTCCAAACTTCCTGTTTGTTTCCCATCCGACCTGTCTCTCGTTAAAACTTCCTGTTTGTTTCCCATCCGACTTGTCTCTCGTTTGGTATCAGAGCCATGGCCTCATCTTCTACCTCTAGTAACCTCCTCAGTTCAACCTCAACCGCTTCATCCTTCGCACCGAAAAACCTACTCAAACAGTTCTTTAGTCCACAGACACCCATTCCAAAGTTACCTCAACCACAAACATCCCAGTTTGTCAAACATTACAATGAATGTTACCCGGAAGATCCCATCCTTCCCGGACAAAAGCCTATGTATAATCAAGTTGTTTATGATAGCCTTCAACAAGGTTACATTCAAGGAGCACAATTCTGCAGCCTCAAGGATCACTATCCCTCAGGAATAGTGCCTGATCGCTCTTTCGACTTCAAGTGTGTTGAAGTTGCGCAGATGTCCGAAAGTTCACCTTATGCCCCGTGGTGCAAACACAAAGTTTTGATTGCTTTGAACAAAGCTATGCTTCCTTCATGGGATGATGCTGCCATCCTGGAAGAATGGCGAGGACCACCTTGCAGTATCCACGATATCACGGGTTGGGGAGGTTATTTCATGTCTTTGATGGAAAAGGAAAAACAGTTCTTTGGCCTCAAACACATTGTGCCAGACCCAAATGAGGATAATCTGTTTGTCCCCATATTCTGCACTCTCAGCAAGGTACCACACTGGTTTGGAGAACAGATCCATATAAAAGCTGCTTTTGACGAGCGCATTGATTGGGACCACCTCCGCAAATGGGCTGATCCTGAGCATGAAATTGAATGTATCGAAGAACATGAACCACACCTGGTTGAACATATAGTTCTAGACAGTGACGACGAGCATGAGTGCAGACATGGTCATCGAGACCATGATGATGACTCATCCTGCAGTCACGAATCCTGTCATCTACCACGAAAAATTCGTACAAAGAAAATCTTGGTAGATGAATCCGGCTTCAGAAATTGAATGCCTGCTGGATTGCACTCTAGAAAGCATTTTCATCTGCGGTCTCAGAGATTCATACAACTCTCATAGAACATGAGATTGAATCCTCTGATGAGAATAAAGAAGTATCTTTCCCAGGTATAAAGAAAAATGATCTCTATTTATTACCTCGCAATATTATGAAAATTCAATGGTCAGTCAAACAGATAGAAGTTTCACTTTCCATTCAATGAAGTGGAATCAGACCTGTTTTTCTTCCTTTTTTCACTAAGGAAGACGTTCAAGGCTGGGTTTCAAAAGGCTACAAATTTGTCCATCTCGGGCAAATTGATGTTTTGATTAAACCTCACTTCAAGTATGAGCTTAATGCTCCATATTTGATTTCTCTCCTTGATGTCCGCCACGTTGACTGGAAGCAAGCTTTTATATGTCAGTTCACAGGAGAACTCTCCAAAGACGGTCTTTGTTGTGTTCAGCCAAACTTTACGCTGTCACTACAAGATCCTCACCTCCTTCAAGCTTTTGTTCTATGTGTTCAAATCAAAGAGGTAAACCTGGTAGCCAAATCCATCTATGCTACCATCACCTCCAGGTGCACGTTCAATCTCCTGCAAAGCACCCTCACCAGCTTTAAATTGGATTATGGAATCAATTTTTCACTATCCATGAACAAGAACATCATGCAAGTAGGAGTCGAAATTTCAAATGAAGGGTATCTGCAAGGGTATCTAGCAATTGGAGAAGTCCTGCAACGCCAGAAGTACAAGGAAAGAAAATCCTGGCAGAGTATACTTTCAAAATAGCCAGAAGAACATGCTCACAGACAGTCCCAGCTGCAGCTGCAGCCCACAAGATCTTTAAGTTTACCACAGGTACTGCCAACGGTCAGAACTCCCTCTGAGGAACCTTCATCCCCCAATAGGGATTTGGCAGTAAAAATGATGATGATGACTTCAACATCATCACCCAAAACCGAACCAGGAGAAAGCGGTCCTAGTTATGTTACTACTAGAGATTGACCCCCAAAAATGGCCTACACCACTACCACAGCTGAAGAAATGCAGAAAGGAACACTGGAGTTCCGTGCTGACGTAAGCTATCTACTTCTGCATTCAGCCCAGTCATCTAAAACCCAAGATGACAAAACTCGGCAGCTAAACTACCTCATCCATTGGAGCACATATGCAGAAAAGCATTTCTGAAGAATCGAAGAACAGCTCCAAACAGTAGAAGCTAACATGGAAGTTGTCAAGTCCATGTTAAACGGCAAAAGAAAGGAGGTTAAGGCCAAATCAAAGGAAGCCTTAAAAGCTCACTCCCAAAATCTGTCGCTTCGAGAAACCAGTCCATATATTCTCGAAAGTCGGCAAAAACCAGTGGCATATAAAGATTTTTATCTTATGCCAAATTTCAAAGATGCTAATATGAAGATGTTCCATAATCAGCGTCATAACAAACCACCCGAGGTCAAGAAACATGTGATTTCTCTGGGTTCAGAAATCCCAATTCTGAACATTGATACAAGCTCAACCACGAAGGTAGCCGAAGTCATCAGATTATGGGCACAACATCTACACATGGTGGTATCCCAAAAACGTTATCTCCAGATCAAGCATGGAGAATCTTACCATTTACATTTTCAGGACGAGTAGCTAATTGGTGGAAATTCTTGCCAGATGCTGAGAAAGGTGAAATTATGAATGATGATCTAGCAGTCTTGGGCAACCGCATCATTCTCGAGTTTCAGCCCAACCTTCTAGCACGCCAATCATCAGATTGGCTGATGTTTACCAAAAGAAAGCTGAAAGACATAAGCCAATTCGAGCAATATGCAGAGGACTATCTCAACGAAGCCTATCGCCTAGGCGCTCATGCCCTCTCAACAATCGGTATGTCTTTTCTTGCTTCATTACCCGAATCACTGGGTAATATTGTCCTTGATGAGTTATCACATCGCAACATCTTGATAGAAAATCTGAATCTAGTTGATCTCCAACAAGTGGTTCGGCAAGAGATCAAAAAACTCTGTTACCGACTCAAGGCAAACCATGAATTGCCAAAAGTTGGAAAAAATATTTGTGGTCAGATTGATGGGACAGAAGAACACAATTTGCCAGAGAAATTCAAACCAAGATTCCGAAGGTTCAGACGAACCAAATCAAGGCGACCGTTCAAGCCTTACAGATTTTTCCGACGAAGAAAAAGCAGTGACAACAAAAAAGATGACCGTTGTTTTGCATGTCGCAAAAAAAAGCATTATGCCAACAAATGCCCAAATAGAGCTCCTCGTCAAATTAAGATGATGTTCGAAGTCCTAGAAATTGAACAAGATTGGGACCTAATAGAGAACGAAATAGAGTTTGAGGAATGCCTCAAAAATAGAAATGTGTTCTATTTGGCTGATGAAGAAGAAGAAGAAGATGAAATCATAAGCATAATTACAGAATCATCATTAAGCCTGTGGACACATCTGCATGGTAGGCAAAAAAGGCAAGGAAGTCCTAATTACAGAATCCGACTCAGAACCAGAAAAGTTCGACTGCAAAAGCGAGTTTTGCAATAATTTTGCCTCCGCCAGTCCTTATGAAATTATCCAAGATACCAGCAGCAATTCGGATAGCTCAACCTCCGAATGAGGGTCAGATATTGACAGAGGAGTCTACTCAGACAATGAAGTGCCCATAGCCCCAAAACAACAAGAGAAGTGGGCGGTCTCAGAAAAGGTCGCAAAGGCTCTGCTAGACAAAGGTACAATTCCAATTAATTTTTAGGATTTTACACCAAAAAATAGCCTCAAAAACTCTGAGATCAAACAAATTAAGAAGATGTCCTTGTCTGACATTTCCGTAATCATCCCAGTTCAAATAGCTGCGGATAAAAACGGTAAATGGAAAAAAGGACAAGCTTTCATAGACACTGGTGCCAACATGAATTTTTGCAAAAACGAGATAATTAGCAACTGGCTATATTATCCAAAAGGAACCAGAGTCGAAACCATGAATGGTGAACGAAGGCTTCACAATTTTGCTTTAAATGTCCAGGTAAAAATAGGGAAAAAAATGATCAGTACAAATTTTGTACAGATTGATGACGCTGGACATGATATTGGGTTAGGGTCGGTTACTCTGGATGAAATAGGACCCTATACAATTTGCAAAGACTGCATTGTGTTTAGAATAGGAAAGGAACAACAAGTTGTTCCAAGGCTGTCCGCTTCTTTCAAAAGAATGCAGAATAAAAAAGAAAAGAAAGAGGACAGAAAACACAACATGACTTTGCTTCAAATTATGAAACAAGAGCTCGAATTCGAGGAAGAAGTCGAAAGGATCAAAGCCATTAAGGCTATAAATTTGCTACCAGGACAAAGAATAGATCGTCTACCTGAGTTCAAACAAGTGGTAGAAAAATTAAAGTCCTGTTGTGTGGAGCATCCTTTACAGTTTTGGGCCAAAGACTCCCCCACAGCACATATACCAACTATGCACAATATTCCTGTACAAAGCAGACCTATCGTAGGTTTTGAACTGGACAGAAAAGAGCTACTAGCTCAAATACAGGAACTAGAAGAAAAGGGCCTTATTCGGAAATCCAAATCTCACTATGCAAGCGCAAGCTTCATAGTTAGAAACCATTCTGAGATCAAGAGAGGAAAAACAAAAATGGTCATAAACTACATTCCTCTAAAAAGTGTGACGGTTGATATAAAGTGGCCCTTACCCAACAAAGAAGTCTTAATACAAAAGGCGGCTCAGGGAAAAACTTTTTCTAAATTTGACTACAAATCTGGATACCACCAGATCAAGATTGCCGAAGAGGACATACACAAAACGGCGTTCTATACGCCTAATGGCTTGTACGAATGGCTGGTCATGCCATTTGGTCTAAAAAATGCTCCATCACAGTTCCAGCAAAGAATGGATGAAATCTTCAAGGGTTATGATTTTATCATTAACTATATTGATGATTTTTTGATAATCTCAGAAACTGTTGATGAGCACTTGCAGCACCTCACAACCTTCGCAGAAATTTGCGAGAAGCATGGTATTGGGCTATCCAAAAGTGAAGAAAATTTTCAACTCGCCAAAAGAGAAGTTGAGTTTTTAGGTATCAGACTCAAAGAAGGAAAGATAACCATGCAGGATCATGTGCTCAAGAAGATCGAGCAATTTTCAAATCAGCTCAAAGACAAACTGCAATGCCAAAGGTTCCTTGGATGCCTTAACTATGTAGGAAACTACATACAAAATCTTTCTCAAAAAACTCAGGCAATCTGAAAAGTCATGCATCATCAGCCCTACGAATGGAACAAAGCGGCTACTGAAGCCGTAATCTTATTAAAAGAAGACTGTTAGAAATTGCCAGAACTTGAACTAGTATTTGTTGGACCATATGTCCTCTCCACAGATACTTCAAATGACACATGGGCGGCAGTTCTCTTAAAGAAAGATGGCACCAGTGAAAAGGTATGTTTCTATACCAGCGGGCAGTTTAAATATAATGAAATCAATTATTGGCCTGCAGAGAAAGAAATCCTGGCGGCAATTTGAGGGTTGGAAAAGTTTCACCCTTACTTAATTGGTGAGAAATTTATACTGAGAACAGATTCTCAAAATCTGTCAGTACTGCTCAAAAGAAAAATTACGACCAGTCCAAAACTTCAAAGGTTTGCATGGTGGTAATTTCTAGTGTCTCAGTATGATTTTACAATTGATCTGGTAAAAGGAGCACATCATTCATTACCAGACGCCCTCACATGAGAATGTAAAATGATGAGATCCACTGGTAGACAATGGGAAGACTGGCAAGTAGATACTCCAGAGCAAAGATGGAAAGTCTGCCAAAAAGTCAGAAAACTCTATCCCGAATTTGCAGATGCCGCAGAAGGCCGTTATCCAAATTTGGATTTCTACTACACAGCAACAGGAAGAATCACCTGCATCATCAATAATCTTAAATGGACCTCACTTGAACCCGAACTGTTATTATGGGCCATTGACAAAGCTGTGCTTGACAATCTGATCCTTCACAGAAGACAACTATTTGCTAACAATGTGTCTAGGGATTTTTTTAATTTTATTGCAGGAACAAGGTGGGAAGAAGCTTTATGCCGAAAGTTGCAGAGAATCAACTTTGTTGATTACCCCAAAGTAGCCATCTTCCAGGACGAAGAGCTCATTTACAAAAACATCCCAAAAACCAAAGAATTTGAAGCAAGTTGCACAACCCTCGAGCAGATCACGAAGGAAATGCGTAAATGCCAAAATTGTCGCGTCCAAACAAAAGGTTTCTGCCTCCATCACGAATGGGCAGTAAGAAGGATATTGGAATCCGAGGCAGAAAGCAGCGAGACAAAAGAATGATGATAAAAGCCGACAAGAATATATTTGGAGCAAAAGCAATCGAATGAGTCATCTGTCGTCTTCTAATCAGTGCACCGAAAGTAGAAGTCCTTGTTATGAGTCATTTTTGTCGTTGTTCCATTATTTAGTGGCAAATCTTGTAAAGATTATCTCGTCACTATTTTCTTTTTTAAAAGCTTCGCTTAGTGCGCGCTACTTTTATCAGGCGAATATATTCGCTGAATTATTGTACCATCATAGTTCGAGTATAAATTCATACCACTGAGCCCCTTACAAGGCATCGGTCTTTTGAGCATCCTCTTACCTTGTGCAAACTTCAGTTTTTCACTTTGCTGTAAGCAAAGAGAGACACTAAGTCTTGAGTGAGTGTTCGCCTTTGCAACATTGGGTTTCATTATCCTTTGGCAATCCTTCAGTGGTATTGTGCAACCGCGGCTCCTCTTCCTGTTAATCCAAACTTTCTGTTTGTTTCCCATCCGACCTATCTCTCGTTAAAACTTCCAGTTTGTTTCCCATCCGAAGTCACTATACTTGTACACGTGTAGTTAGTCCGATAAGTTGAATTTGTTGTTACGTCTATAGGGAACGTTTTAAAGGATTTCAATCCCTCAGATCCTTCACTATAGATGTAACAACAACTTTTACTCATTGCACTAACTACAAGTGATCCATGTAATGCATAGATCCCATTTGTATCCATATAAACTTGTGATTTCTATCACTTAAATCATTCATTAGAAATGAAATAACAAGTGAAACACATTATATTAACAATAGGGCACCAAATGAATCACTCAAATCTCATTCATTTTCATGCAAACTTGTGATTTCAATCTGCTAAATCATTTAACTTGGATGTAACAATAAGTTAAGTACATTCAATAAAGTATGTGTGATCAAACGAATCACTTAAATTCCACTCGTATTGATTCAAACTTCTGATATCAATCTTGTATATCGTTCACTTTAGATGTGACAAAAAATTCAACTCATTGGAGTAACTACAAGGGATCCAAGTAATGCATAGATACCATTTGTATCCATAGATCTCAAGAGTGCTTAGGAAATAGTATGGTCAAGACTTGGGATTCTCATCACTGAGTTCCTTTGTTTGTTTCAAACCCAACGCCTTCTTTGTAGGCTTCTTCGCAGGCTAGGCATGGGGTGCTTGTTTGTTCCTGTTTCATAGTTCTATTTTCTTTGAATAAAATGGGAGGGGGTCCCATATCCCCTCCAGGTTTTCATTTGAAAACAGAAGGTAGCCATCTCTCCCAGCAGCCTTGCATCGGAGATGATATCAATATGTTTATAAATTAAGAATTGGCCATGATACTTTGAGTGGTTTCTATCGCTTCCTTATGCTGTATACCTTGTGCCAGACAAACACGATACCTTGGTGAAGAACTGGAAACCATTTCGCCAAAGCAAATGAAAACACCAAGGTATAAAAATATCGATGGTTGCCACACATCTTCTTAGTCATATGGTTTCAGAGATTGGATCTCCAATGCTCAAAAAACTAACTAATTGACTCTTTCTCTGTCTCATGCTTTTTATAGAAATGAAGCAGGAGGCATCTCTACATCTTTTTGTGCATGTCGAAGAAAGCAAAGTTGGGTAATCAGTGAGGAACTATTTAAAAAATGCAAGATGGCCCCAATGTGATCAAGTCAAAAGAAAATCAATTCATGTCCTATAATTTAAACTCCAGGTGTCTAATTACTCAAAAGAAAATAAATTCAAATCATTGAGCTGGTGGGTGAAGCCAAACGTGGGAAATTTACCTTGCTTCTTTTGATGATTCTGAGAAAACGTGCTCCATGAATTTACCTCCTCTTGGTAGATGTATGTTTTTGTGAAATGCCATTAATTGGTAGTGGCAAGCAGTAGATCGAATTGGCGGGACCAAAGAATTGTGCTGCCAGGAGACAATGCGAAGTGAAAACTCAGGAGATGCACCCATTCATACGACCTAAGAAGAAGATTTTCTTTTAATGTTTTCACTGTATGGCAGAAGTCCAGGCAATTTTGTCGTCGCAGCATTTGCCATGTGAATGCATTCTATTACGAATTCTCTTCCTCTCCACGATGCAAATAAAATTGTCGCGCAAAGAAGGTGATACATCGCTCAAGTGGCTTATTCAATATTTCGGACAGTGGCAAGCCAAAAAACTGCTGGCTCAGTAATACTTCAAATTTTAGACCTTTAATTAGCAGGCACTAATACATAAATACAAATATAGCTATGAGGAAATTAAACATATAATATGCGCTGCCTCAGCCATTAATTCCAGATAATTGAAGAAAAGCAGAGATTTAAGGAAGGAATGCCTAATTGTAACGTGGTTCGGTGTAAACTTACATCTACGTCCACAAAGGCAGCTATCGTTCCTAGTGACGATAGGCCTGGACCTTTCTTCTATTTATAATAGAATTACATGCATCATCATTTCCTAATTTACAGGATTTATATCGATCTTTACAGGAGGAAACAATGTCTAATTTACAGTAGTTATTTCCCTGTTTAGTTGTTGCACCTCTCTGTTGTACAACTCCATCTTCGTCTCTTGTAATTCTGTTGGTGACTGCCTGGCCAGATATTGTCTTTGTATTACTGTCTTCATATGGTTGGCAAGATGATGTTTCCTTCTTGGTATTGTAATGATTACGATCGTTACGGTTTCCATCGTTATGGCTGGCTGGAGTTTCCTTTGCGAGCCCTGTGATTTCCTCCCTGATTTTGTAACCATTACAATCATTTCTGTTTCCATCATCATGGCTGGCTGGTGTTTCCTTCTCGAGTCCTTTGATGGTGCCTCTATTGTCTTTAGCCTCCCTCAAACTAGGTGGCAGTATGGAAAGCGCTAGTTTGCTTCTTAAAATTTTGAAGGTTGACCTGGAAAGGGCTTTGGTTAAAATGTCGGCCACCTATTGAGTTGATGGAACAAATTGAGTTGTAAGAAGACCGAGCACAACCTTTTCCCTTATAAAATGATAATCTAATTCAACATGCTACTTTCCATAATGAAAAACTGGTTTGATAGACACTTAAAGTGCGGACATGTTGTCACAATAGCGAATTGGCGGCTATGGGAGATAAAGTCTGATGTCTTTAAGGATGTATGTGATTCAAGTTACTTCAGCAGCAGTAGAGGCCATTGACTGATACTCAACTTCGGTGGTAGATCTGGCCACTGTCGGTTGCTTCTTTGCTGTCCACGATATAGGATTAGTGCCAAGAAACATAACAGAACTTGTAGTTGAGCGACGTGTTGTTTGACAGCCCACCCAGTAGGAGTTAGAGAAGGCATGACGTTGGAGTTGCTCCTGAGGATAGAGATGATATCCGATATCAATGGAGCCATTGTTGTATCGAAGTAGTCTTTTAAGTAGCTAGTAGTGACTGACCATGGGCGTTTGCATATATTGACTAATGAAGTTGACAGAGAAAGAAATGTATGGCTGTGTGAAAGTGAGGTATTGTAGACCTCCAACCAGACTTCGAAAAAGTGTTGGATCAGAAAAAGGTGTGTCATCAACCAGATTTTTGTAATTTTGAATCAAGGGTGTAACAGCTGGTTTGCATGATGTCATGGTCTTTCTTTCTAGCAGGCTATAGGCATATTGCTCTTGGTTTGGAAATAGCCCACCTGAAAACTTAAGTCCAAGGAAGTGATGAAGATATCCCGAATATCCCAAATGAATTCTTGAAGAAGCATAGGATGTTGGCCTGTTAGGATTATATCATCGACATATGGTAGCAGAAGGATGATACCACATCCATCTTTGTAGATGAATAACGAGGAATCAGAGATGCTGGAGAAAAAGCCTTTTGATAGAAGGTAGGTGCCAAACCAATCATACCATGCTCTTGGAGCTTGACGTAAACCATACAGAGCTTTATGTCACTGGCATACATAACTTCGTTTTTGGCTGTCAATAAAACCCGATGGTTGTTCAATAAACATAGTTTGGTCCAAATCACCATATAAGAAGGCATTTTTTTACATCCATTTGTTGAAAATCCCAATTATGAGAGGGAGCAAGAGTTAGCAAAATTCTAATAGTTGCTGGTTTTATAACAGGTGAGAATGTTTCTAAGAAATCAACACCAGGCACTTGGTCGAACCCACAAGCAACAAGTCTAGCTTTGAGGTGCTTGACCGTTCCATTGCTCTTGAGTTTGGTTTTAAAAACCCAACGAGTTGAGACAATATTCATACCTGGTTGGCATGGTACCAGCATCCAAGTGTGGCATTGTTCCAAAGCACGTAGCTCTTCCTTCATGGCAGCTACCCAACCGGGATCCTTAAGAGCCTGCTTAACAGTTTTTGGTACAAGTGGTACCGTTAATGCCAAAAATTTTCTTAGCATTTCGTTTTATGATAGCAGCCTTAGCCCGAGTTACCATGGAGTGAATATTGGAACTTTCTTGGATCAACTATCTCCCTTCAGGCTGTTGACTTTGTGCCTCATTGGCTGGTGAGCACAGATCACTATTGGCTGGTGAGGGCAGATCACCTTCGTCTTGACCATGTAGATCATCGTCACTACCAAGTGTTTCATGTGCTGAAATGTTGTTGTCTCCTCCATGTGCCTCTTGAACTGAACGATTGTCTAATGATCCATTATGCAAGAGATGATGATGATTGATCACTTGGCATGAATCATCTTTTTTATCATCTTGGGAAAGATCTGACAATGATCTAACGCCATCCAATCACTGTATGTTGCTCCGTTTTTGGAAGATGATGTAGAAGAAAAACGTGCTCCCGCCTGTTTATAGGGAAAGATACTTTCATCAAAGACAACGTGTTGGGATATATATATTTTTCCTATAGGTGACTGTACTTCCATCAGAGGTGGTGAGGAAATTTGCAGGCAGCTGATATTCTCCACCTAGAAAACCAGTCATATCCGGGCTTTCGATGAGCCCCATCATCTGCGTTCGCCATAGTAGAAAATTGTTTTGGTTGAGCTTGATTGACATGAAATTGGCAATGTTCAGATCGTATGGGTAAAGATATTTGCTTGGGGCAGACACTATGCTTGAAGAAGAATTGCTTTGCGCCATATGGTTGTTCTGCTCTAATACCATGAAGAAAAGCAGAAATTCAAGGAAGGAATGCCTAATTTTAACGTGGTTTGGTGTAAACTCACACCTACATCCACAAAGGCAGCTATTGTTCTCAGTGATGATAGGTCTGGATCTTTCTTCTTTTATAATAGAATTACAGGCATCATCATTTCCTGATTTACAGCAATCTTTACAGAGGAAACAATATCTAATTTACAGTTGTTATTTCCCTGTTTAGTTGTTGCACCTCTCTGTTTGACAACTGCATCTCCGTCTCTTGTAATTTTGTTAGTGACTGCCTAGCCAGCCATTGTCTTTATACTACTGTCTTCATACGGTTGGCCAGATGATGTTTCCTTCTTGGTATTGTAATGATTACAATTGTTACTGTTTCCATCGTTATGGCTAGCTGGAGTTTCCTTTGCGAGTCCTCTGATTTCCTCCTTCATTTTGTAACCATTATAATCATTTTTGTTTCCATTGTCATGGCTGGCTGGAGTTTCTTTCTTGAGTCCTTTGATGGTGCCTCTATTGTCTTTAATAGTGCCATAAGATGCCGGAACTGCTAAAAGAATACCTTAGGAAGGAGGCCATAGAGGTGCAGGCACCCGAGGAGCCACGGCTTCCCTCCTCCTTTGTCTACAAAGTCCAGAAAAGGGTTGACACGTACAATCCTGAATTGCATCATGAGGAGGGAAGAACATATATGCCAGTAGAAATTCCCTCTTCATGAATATACGAGGGTAGCATAAAGCATAGCTTCAAAGATCTGAGCCTTGGCCCCATTGTTTCTTTCCTTTACGTACACAACATAACTTCATATTATGCAATTATTATAAGAAGCAAACCTCGGTGAAATTATTCAGTTTTCTATGCTTTTATTGATGTTTTTTTAGTGTCGATAAAGATATGCTTTTTTGTGGTGTGGCTGGAAAAATAAAAAATTTACTGTCAAGACTCCTTAAGAAAGGCTAACGCAAAATTGCCACCACAATGATGTAGTCTAAACTCGGCCACTACTCTGGCGAATTAACATTCCTTTTCTGTTGCTATGCTTTTCTTTTTATGGGTTGAATCCAACTTGCTATGTATGTCAAGCCCTTTTTGCTTTAAACTTCGCCTACAGCTGCCAGTTGGGATGCTCAAACAGTTTGTTAACAACGTCAATTGCCAGGTCAAAAGATCTGCTTCCTCTATTTACCAAAAGAGCAATATAATGGAATGGTTAATGAAATGGAATTCATAAATTTTGTAAAGCATTTGGTATCCTTTCAAACAAGTTGTTGATATTATTGGTGATGTGATGAGTCGCACTGGAGTTAAGATACCAACTGTCATCTCCAATGTCTTGATTCAGACTACTAGATGAAACTGCATGATATGCTTGAGGAGACGTTGTCTCTTTTCCTTTAAGCAAGTTAGTATATGACCAACAAAACTTTGCAATATGACCAACTTTTCCACCTATTTGGCACACAAGACGATCACCTTCCTAGTGCTCACTTTTTCAGACTCTCCTCTAAATTGGTAGTTGTTTCTACCACGACCTCTATAGTTTGTTTGCTTATTGTAAATTGGTTTCGAGACAATATTTGAGCAGGCATAATAGATTCAAAAGTTTGAGAATCATCTTATTTTAAGTTGGCTTCTTGTGTGAGAAGAAACCCATGAAGTTCGTTCAAAGAGACAGGGTCCTTTTGAGTTTCTATACAGACTTTAAAAGAAAGATATTCACTTGGTAATCCTCTAAGAATTTGAAGAACAAGATCATCTTTATCAACAGGTTTGGATGCAATGGCTAGTCGATGAGCAATAGCTTTTGCTTTGTTTATACAAACATCCATAGAACTAGACCACTTTTTTAATCTTGAAACTATGATTTTAACTGCATTATTCGAGCCCTGGATTGAGCAGTATATGATTGCTTAAGAGCAGTCCAAACCTCTAGAGAGGCTTTTAAACCAATAATTTGGGCATGTGTTACTTCAGATAGAGAGGACTTAATCCAACTCAAAAGCAACTGATCCTTTCTCAGCCATTCAATATATTATGGACTAATTTCAGTTGTTCCACATCTAGACATTGGCGGAGCAGGTTTGCTTCCATCAATATATCCCATAAGATCGAACGAGATAGAGATTGAGGTGAATTGAGATTCCTAAATAAGATAAGTTTCAACATTTAACTTGATGGTGAGGAAATGTTGTAAATTGCTTGGATACTGAAGAGAAGCAAGAAAATTCATACATGTATCAGAGTTGACTCCTATATTTGATGATACTTCTTGATTTGCCATGAGAGTGAAAGGCCCCAACACAAGATGTAATCCTTAGGATCTAGCAGCAGCACTAATAAGGACCAGCGGCTCTCATACCATGTTAGAAATAAAAAATGAAGAAGTAATTAAAGGGACATGAATTTTTAAAGTGGTTCAGTCAATAGGCCTATGTCCACTGCTCTAGCATTTCTTGCTTGCATGCATTTGGTAGAGATGTTTCTTTACATAGAAGAGATACATAAGGGGTCTATAATTCCCAAGAGACATGACTTTTCATCTTTCAACGGACATGACTTTTCATCTCCCAAGATACATGAATTTTCATTTCTTAAGTGACATGACTTTTCATTTCTCAATAGACATGACTTTTCATCCCTCAAGAGACATGACTTTCCATCTCCCAAGAGACATGACTTTTCATTCCTCAAGAGACATGACTTTTCATCTCGCAAGTAATTCACTTTGAGAGTCTTCTTGGTATTTCTGTTAACAAAAGGGAGCATCTTATTTTATTTTTAAAAAGAAAAAGTGGTTCTTACGTTTTCATTTAAAGGGAAACCGAAGGACTTAGATGCTCCTTTTTTGAATGGTGGTACAATTGGAAATGGAAAATTTCAAAAGAAATCCATTATTTTATTCTTTTGTCTCTCTAACTTTGCAATGTGAAGAAAAATATAGTATTGATATTGAAAAGCAATTGGATCGGTTTTCAAAATTTCAACGAAGTCCAATGTTTATTTGTGCTTATTACAATAGAATACTTTTGTTGAGACATACTCATGAGAAAATGTGACTTTGGAATTAAAATTATATAGATCAAAACTCTTTTAATACATGGGATATTTGATATTTTATTTTGTTAATTTTGCCATGCTTAAGATTAAAAAATGCCACTAGGGGTGGCGCTATTGAAAGGAACAAAGTTTCTTGTATGGAAATCGTAGAACTATGTAGGCTTTAATATTCAAGGGAATGGAATATGTTTTAGAAAAGAGACATGGTTAACCTTGGTGATGCATCTTCTGACAAAGAAAATGATTATTACAAGAAATTTAAAAAGGATAACCATTTGGCTAAAGCAATTACATTGCATATATCGATAATGTCTTAATAAGAGTTTGTGATAACACTTCACCGGAAAAAGCATGTTTGAAGTCATTGGTAAGTAATATGATACAACATCAGTCATTCACCTTTCAATTCTTAGTATAACTATATAATTCATGGAAAATAAAAGAAAATGATAATGTTGTTGATCACATTAATAAATTGTTAGTAATGACTAAATTCGGTTTAGCTACAAAGTATTTTCTTCTCAAACTTATGAAAATTTCTACTATATTTAATAGTTTGCCTGTATCTTAGAAAATTATAGTTATGGTCCTCTGACTTGGTTCCAAGGCATTAACTTTGACAGAATTCGCCATTCAATTAGCTATCGAACAAGAACACATGAAAAAAAAAATATATAATATTTCATTGCCAGAGATAAATAATACAGCTGTTAATCATGGGCAAAACAAATTCCACCAATTTAAAGACGGTTCAATCAGTAACTTGACAAATTAAGCAAAAAAAAAGTCCAATATTCTGAAAGCCACAAAAAATCACCTCTCATGTCCAAAATATTTCAAAGATGGAAAGCTTAGCCACTTCAAGAAATATTGTCAAAGATGCAACAACAACAAAATGAATGACAAGTGTGATGTAATCTGTGTGGCAATCAAGTGTTTAATTTGATCATGATATTACTGGATGGTGGATTAAGTATGGAGCTACTCAACATATAATGAGCAGCAAAGATGGAATGAATATTGAATATTTGTGGGAAATAACGCTTGCTTTGATGTTGACAGCTATGTATATTTTTAATATAGTTCCATGTAAAACTGTCATTTCAGCAGGATTTGGATTATGGACTGATAAAAATCATATTTAAGTTATTTCATAAATGCATTTCTATCTAGACCCATCAGGAGATAACTTTGATGATAAAAGAACTTCATCAGATATTTAAAAGGATCTAAAAAATATAAATTTTGTCATCTAGATATGGGCTTAATTAAAAGCAAAGATAATTAATTTGGAAGTTTTTAATAACAATAATAGCACTCCCATAGATATTATTAGCCATGACTCTTATAAATTAATTGACTATTATGTTTGTTTGTCTGAAGAGTTATACCAGTCAATAGACATGGATGACTTAACAGGTATTTAACTTTTGATGAGGATGTTAATTTGAATGAATCTACAGAATAGCTAAAAGCAATGGATGCAAAAGTTGAACCCATTGATAAGAATAATGTTTGGGAATTGACAAACCTACTTGATCAAAGTAAACATACGTGTGCATTGGGTTTGAGAAAGAGATATAAGTTTGATGGAAGCATGATAAATCTAAAGCCAGGTTAGTGGCTATAGGGTTTTTGTAGTGTGTGGGGATAAACTATGTGAATACATACTTTCTCTAACACTCAGGCACACTCTACACTGGGCTCAAGCTTTTTGTCTCGTACATCCTAACCTGCCTCCAAACAATTTTGGTTTTAGCTCCAAAAGGAATAGGAATCTGGGCACACTTTTTTATGACATTTGATTATAAACATACTTTTAATAGCAATTTTATCAAGGTATTGTCTGCAGACTTAGTCATTTGTTTTAGTGTATTAATGAATTGTTTATTAGTTTTAAATACTTATTCAAATTGTTGTTATGTAAATGATGAATCATTTAATACACATGTTAATGTGGATGCACGTACTGGCATGCTCGCTAGGGCATATTGGACAAAATAGAATGATTAGACTAGCTCAAGAGAGATTACTAGAATCCTTTACAAATATTGACGTGCTTGTCTGCAAACATTGTTTAGTAGGAAAAGCATCTCAAACACCATTTGGGAAAGTAGTTAGGATTTTCATTCTATTATACTTAATTGATTCTGACATATGTGGATCAATGAGTATTTGTTCGCAACCCCAATTATTTTTTTGTTTTTGAAGTGCTCCAGAAAAATGAGATTTTATTTCAAATGAGAGGAAAAGGGACTCGCCCGTCGGTACAAGGAACAACATTTGCCGACACCTTTACCAGGGGTAATCAATCCAAGGGCTATGTTTATCCTTCATGCATTTCGTTTTGCCTTAAACATCTTTTTCATTCTAAATGCAGTGTAGTGTTTGAGAAAAATATTGAAAGTTTGATGTTTCAAACTTTTGAAAGAGTGCTTAAGAATTACTTGAGAATGTAAAATATTTTGGCGAAAACTAGAATTGGAAAATCGTTATAAATATTATTTGAAAAGCTTAGGAAATCATTTTGAAGTCACTTTAGTATTACTTTAAGTAGGTTTGAGGTTTTTCTTAATTCGGTTACTACCTATTTAGAGCTCCATCTTATCTTGCTTAAGTTCTTTGGAGTACTGCTTGTTATCGTAACTGATATTAAGTGAGATTGAATGCATAAATGCATTGATCCTATATGGTTAGAAAAGAGTAAAGTATTCCTACCATAACATTCATTTAATAGCATTCCTACCATGACATACATCTAAGATTTTTGTAATAAATATTTTTTGGATAAAATGAGAAAAGTTTTTAAAAATGGAATGGCATTGTAGGCCATCAAACATGATTCCAATATTGGGTCATTACTGGAGTTTTGGTCTTGGTGAAGTCGGTCAATGAAAAGATCTCGAAAAGAAAAATGTTCAAAATAATGGAAAAGACATGATTACCAAAAAAATGTAGAGAATGAGAGAGAGAAATAGATCTCGAAAGTCACAAAATCACAGATTTAAAAGAAAAAGAGATACATATTCGTATGCATATTTATATATATACATATATATTTATATATAGATGTATAGATATGTATATGAAAGCTTGTGAATAGGACAACTATTACAAGAAAATTGATTTCTCCCACCATTGGGTGTGGAAGAAAATTAAGTACTCACAAAATGGAAAATGACGAACCACTCATTGGGGTTCTAAACGTGAGATTGACATGAAAATGCATATTAACATGTGCATATTCGTGAATTGCTTTCCCAGGTTGGACGAACACCAACCTCAAAATCAACATAAAAATGAATAAAATCCCAACCCAAGCACCCATTCCCTTGATTCATTTGCTCATTAACTAAGAAAAAAATTAGGACATCATGCATGAACATTTTTGGCACACAACAAGCATATTTTTGGAAAGAAATGAAGAAATGGAATTTATTTCACCTTTCCCATACTCCTGGTACACTCAAGAGTAGCTATTGACCCCGGAGAGGAAATCATTTAAGCTTTCTTGCACGGCCATGGGGAGGTGGCAGGAGAAAATAAGGAAATGAAAATAGAGAATTATTAGATACCTCTAATATGAATTCTATTAGAAATGAATCCTCCCTTTTGAATGATCTTGGAGTCGCCGAAGATGAAGCTCCAAGACGATAAACCCCCAAGAGATCTCTTTGTGCTCCTTTGAAGAATTTGAATTTGGAAAAGTTTGCTCCCAAGGTTGGAGAAGAAGAGTGAAGTGGAAAAAGAGGGCTAAAAAAAAAAAATTAGACTTTCAAGTGAGGAAGCACAAGAGGTTCCTCCATGTTTGGCTCCCCCTAAAAGGGAGGCTTGTGGGGGTATTTATAGAATATTTTGGAACTAAAATTCAGAATTCGAATTTTGTTGAATTTAACAAGAATTTCATGTGAATTTCAAGTATTTTTTAATGATTTCTAAAAATGGGCTTTGACTAAATGGGATTGCCCATTAACCCTGCAAACACCCATTTGGGGTGTGAGCAGGGCTATTGCCCACCCAAAAAATGCCAAAGCTGGGCCCCAAGGGGTGGTTTTTTTCATAAAAAATGGAGGGCTCAGCGCACCAGGTGAGGGCCTGGCGCGGCACAGTGCATTGTGCGCAATAGTGCACATTGCACAGCAGCGCAAGATGCACTGTCGCGCGCGTCATGCTGCCAAGCGCATCGCACATGGTGATTGTTTGTGCGAGCGCTCACGCATGATGGCTCGCCCACGCATAGCGCACATTTGCGCGGCCGTGCAGCACGTTCGTGCGCGTCAGCGCATACTTCTCCCTCTAAAGAAAAACAAAATAAAACAGAATCAGATCTAATCAAATCGAAAAAAATGCATAAGTAGGTAAATGTTGTTTATGTAAGAAGCATAAAATATAAGCATATATTTTTATTTAAAAAGTGTAAAAAAAGGTTTTGTTAAAAATGGGTGACTGACTCCATTTTGAGCTACTCCGGGTTCGTTTTGAATCTAGATTCGATTCAATTAACCACCAACGTGTTCTCGTCAGTGGGTTAAGCTTCAAAAATACATTTCGACATATAAAACAAAGAAAATGTTTGTGCACGCGCGTGTAGTGCTCATAGCACCACTTTGTCGTTTTGAACTTGATTTTGGATTTCAAGTTTGAAATGTTTGATTGGATCTAGACTTGGGTTTAAAAATTAACTTTGTTTTGGGTCTGAAATTGAAATCCAAATAATAAAATACTAGTCTTCTTTTGAAGAATTTGGGGTGATAACAGATGCCTCTTTTTGCTACTAAGCCGGCATTTGCCGTGCTTAGTGGCAAAGATAAGCACCCCAAATTTTGAGTGACGAAAATTTTAGCTAAAAAGATTAAAAATGTTGAAACTCCATTTCAGGTTTTAACCCTTTACCTGAAAGGGTTGTTTGAGCTTACGTTGCAGGTTTAACCCCTTGTCTATGCGGGTTTGCCGATAACGAATTCAGGCTTAACCCCCTTGAATGGGTTGCCTTAACTTGCATCTTAAGTTTATTCTCTTACTTGTGTGGGTTGCTTTGGCTTGCATTGCAGGTTTAACCCCTTTACCTGCATGAGTTGTTTTGGCTTGGATTGTAGGTTTAGCCCCTTTAACTGCATGAGTTGCTCTTTTGTCCATAATTTCAAGTTTTACCCCTTTCCTGAATGGGTTGCTCGACAAAAAGTGAAAATGCTGGGAAAGAACCCTCATCACCTCGAACACCTTTTTTGAAACAAAGAATGAAACTATGGTTGCTCCAACATTGGTTGTGATAAGAAGACTTCTATCACCTCGAGTGTCCTATGGTGAAGTTTTTGTTTTCACCAAAGGCAGGATTTTGAAATTGTTTAATAAAATTCCCCAAACTAGTGCTTGGGTTGTTTTTGCTTTGAAAAGCCCTTAGCCAAATGACCAAGTTGCGCTTGTTTCATAAGGTTTCCTTCCTGGTGACCACATTGAGATAGCTTTAGAATGCTTTGAACCTAGCGGCCAGGTTACACTTAATCAAATCTAGCTTAGCAACTGAGTTGATTTGATTGGGATACAATCCCCCTTTATTTTTATAGACAAGATGTGATTTGTGAAATAAAAATATATGTCATAAAAGCAATTTAGAAATGCCTTGAAATATTCATAATAAAAAAATGTACCAGTAATTGTCATGAGTGGTAATGGATATAATCTGATTCAAAATAGAATGCATGAATGTACTGGGTATAAGATAGAAAGTTGATACCTGGATTGAAGCGAAAATAATATAAAATGCCCCAATGGAAAGAAGGTGTGGACAAAATTATAGGAAGGAAATTGATATATTTTCCGCTAACAGAAAAATGAGTGTACAAGGTAATAACATATATATGAGCTTAGGTATGAAAGAATTTATGTTTTGTCTTTAATGACAAGAAATTAAGACAAAGCTTTAGGAAAGAAATTTGTTATAAGAATATGATTGTTAGATGGTGATTCTCATAGCGAGATATCAAATTGATAGTTTAGGAAAATGGAGAGCCTTAGTTTTCAAATGATTAAATTTTAAGGAGAGTATAAATATATGAGGTTTGACTTAGGAAAATATAGACTTAATAGGGTGAATAAGTCAAAATTAGATGTTTGACGATTGAAAATAGAATATATAAGAGCAAAGCAAAGGTTGGTAATCAACTTAGAATAAATGATGACCCAATAAAATCATGGAAGTAGTAAAATATGGAGAAAAACACTCTATAGGTATTGAAGCTAGAAAATTACTTGGCTAAACATAAATGAGGGAAAAATGGAATGCATGACCTAAGTCAAGCACCTGTCGATCACAGATTGAGATTGAGGCAAAGGAAGTTGCCTCAATAAAATGAATGCATGGACCAAATTATATAAAAAAAATTGATATGTGAAGGTGAAAGGTAATATCATTTATTACCTTTTGAATATCAAAAAATTTTTGACAAGCAATTGGGGTAAAACTTGTATGAAAGAAATTTATTGTAGAAACATCATCAATAAATAGTGATTTTCATATCTCAATATCAATATAGGAAAATAGAGAACATTATGAGCAATTTATCACTTGTGAATAATCCTAGCTTTGAAAGGATTGGACCTCAAGTAGTGTATAATAAATGCATAGTGCTTGATTCATATAAATCCAATAAGTTAAAATCACATGTTACATGATTGAACATAGAGTATAGTTGAGTAAAACAATGATTGGTATTAAATTTGGAATAAATGATTACACAAGAAAAGTAAGAAAATAGGGAGACAGATATACAATGGGTGTTGACATTAGGAAATTATTTGGCTAAATGTAAATGATGGAAAAAGAATGCATGACCTTAGTCAAGCAAAGTTTGGTAATTGAGCCAATAGATAACTATCATGTTCAAGAATAGGAGGTCAGACAAATTAATAAATAGGTAATTGACAAGATTTAATAAATGTAAATTTGGAAGCAATTCTAAAAAAAATGGGCTTGCAAACGAATAATTGATGACCCAATGAAATTATGGAAGTAGTAAAATGAGAAGAAAGAAACCCTATGGGTATTGAGGATAGAAAATTATTTGGCTAGATATAAGCGAGGGAAAAAGAATGCACGACCTAAGTCAAGCAAGGTTGGTAATTAAGCCAATAGGTGGCTATCAAATTTAATAAAAGGTTTTACAAATGAATAAATGAGAGATTGACAAGATATGAAAAAAAGTAGATCTTGAAGTAATTCCAAAAAAATGAAAATTGCTAAATCATACTTTCTCCAGTAAATCTCTTGAGAAGACGACGATGACGTTGATGATGGTGGAGTTGCCAACAACAAGCTCATGAGGAGGCCTGCGACACACTTTACACCTAAGAGAGGAAATAAACTCTCTACCCCTTCTTCATATGCTCCCCATCCCTGTTTCCATCACAAAAGCTCTCTTTCTCTCCCTCTCATGTGTTTAGTCTAGTATCGATGACATGGGTTGATGTTCAAAGCTGGTATTATGCCTACGTTGGTGCGCAGGCTCTTGCGGATGCCAAGTAGGCCAGAAGGGGCACTTATCATTTTCTTAAAGGCTATCGACGGTGCATGTAACCTGATCTCGTGGGTAGTGATTAAAAAATGCAGCTATAAAAGCAAGAAGACTTATGAAGAAAATATCACTTAAAGGCTATCGACCGTGCATGTAACCTAAACCTCGTCATGTGCTCGACCAAGTTTGAATTGGTTTCAGAATCGGATGATATTAATTTAAAATTGGGGATTCAAATTTGGGTTCAGATTTATAAATTTACAATAATGTAGAATAAAATACTTTATTTAGATTCCTATAAATTTGGGTTTATATATCCATTATCTTTTTTGTTTCCGATTGGGTATCTATTTGATGCTGAGTCTGAATCCAAATTTAATCGGATGCCAATTTTTAATATCGAATTCTATCTGATTTTTTATTTGGATATCAAATTTCTCTTCTTTTCGTATCTGATTTATTTAAAGAAACTTGATCGGATATTTGATCTGAATCAGATCCACTGACATCCCTAATAACCAGCCTCCCCACGAAAGGCTAATAGGACGATGAACCCCACGATCCGAAAGCTTGAGGAATTAAATGCCGACAAGGAAATAGAAAATGGCGACGAAAAATATGGGAGATGAAGATCTCAGATGACGTTACAGAGCCATTTGTGACGTGTAATTTCCACCGTCAATTGGCAGCATACGTCATCACATCAGATTCTATATCTACGTCATCTTCACACGAACATGCCAAATCCTTCTTCGTTCTTATTGCTCGGTCACTCTTCGCGTTCATTCTTCTCCTACTTTGTCAGCTTTAGTTGTTTCTCTTTTTCGATTCTCATTTTTCATTAGATCTTGTTATTCATGTTTTTGTTATTACATCATTAGAAGGAAAGAAACAAGGGCGGCAAGTGTGGTATAGCTCACATCTTTAAAGGTATGCTTCCTGCAAATTACGTCATATGTCCGCAACGCTGTTTCTCATACCTATATATATATTATGGCCCAAGTGAAAGGTAGGCAGTCATGAGTATGTGTCAATCCCTTCGTCCTGAACCTTGGAGGCAAAGGAAGGAAGAAGTCATGGCTGCCTGCACCTCTAAGGCCTCGTTACTAAGGCGGCCAGCTTCTTTTAGTTGTTTCTTCATCTTATGGTCTGAAGGCAGGGGCAGAGGCAGGTGTAGGACTGTTTCGTGCATATTTATATTTATGGAATAATTACATAGTGTTTTGTTTGGTTCAAAATTCAAAGCATTACTGCCCTTCGGTGAAGGAACTTTTGGAAATTAAAGAAAAAAGTTCTTACAACCCAATATTTTTGCAAATCCTAACAAAAGGCATTCACAATGGTAGATGCAGCGATGGCTTTGCTAAACAGTGATGAGGAAAAAGAGGAAACATCTTCTCAGTTCATATGTATGTGTACATCTCTTCAGTTTCATTTTCTGTTGTTCCCTAGCAGAAGAATTCTTTGGGTGCGCCAATTCGACTGCTCGCGAGCAATTAGCGGCTTTTCATAAAAGATAATAAGACAACATCTTATTGGACGTATCCATGGAGGTAGAGGCAAATCTATGGAGAAGCTTAGTCATCATCAAAGAGGGGCCAGGAAAGTAAAATTTTCATCATTTAACTTCTCACACGAGCTTTCCTTTTTCTTTTCTTCTCTTTTGGTAATTCAATAAGAGGTTGAAACCTCACACCCTTTCCCCCATCCCTGTTCAAGGCTGTCGAACGGTTCTTTTCTTCCCTTTAAAATGAGTAGTTTTTCATCGATTCTTCACCACAAAATGACGACATTCATCGTTAGGATAGCCATTCTTTTTCTTTCAATTAATTAAATATCAAAGAAGGGCAAGAATGGAGCACAAAACGCTAAGGTTATTGAACCAAATGACTCAAAATGTCAACCAATAATTTCTACTCATTGCACTAACTACAACTTGATTTCAATCATTTGTTACATACGTATAGAATGACTTAGTGGTTTGAAATAAGAAGTTCGTTTGGAAATGAATGAGAGTCAGGTCATTAAATTGGTCCCTTACAGTTAATCTAGTGTATTTCAATTGTTATTACATCTATAATGAATGATTTAAATGATTGAAATCGCAAGTTCATATGGATACAAATGGGATCTATGCATTACTTTGAATGCGTGTAATTAGTCCGATGAGTTGAATTTGTTGTTACATCTATAGTGAACGATCTAAAGGATTGAAATCACATGTTCGTACCAGTACAAGTGAGATTTAAGTGATTCAAATGATCGTGCATAGTTAATTCATATGATCGTGCATACTTTATTGAATGTGTTTAACTTGTTGTTACATCTATATTAAATGATTTAGTAGATCGAAATCACAAGTTTGTATGAAAATGAATGAGATTCGAGTGATTCATTTGGTTTCTTATGGTTAATCTAATGTGTTTCACTTGTTATTACATTTATAATGATTCTTAATATGGATGTGCTTAACAAGTGATTCATTTGGTGTCATACAGTTTACCAAATGTGTTTCACTTGTAATTTAATTGAATGTGCTTAACAAGTGAAACACATTAGGTTAACAATAGGGCACCGAATGAATCACTCAAATCTCATTCATTTTCATGCAAGCCTGTGATTTCAATCTACTAAATCAATTAACATGGATATAACAATAAGTTAAGTACATTCAATAAAGTATGCATGATCATATGAATCACTTAAATCTCACTCGTATTGATTCAAACTTGTGATTTCAATGTAGTATATCGTTCACTTTAGATGTGACAACAAGTTCAACTCATTGGCCTAAATACAAGGGATCCAAGTAATGCATAGATCCCATTTGTATCAATGGATCTCATTTATATACATATGAACTTGTGATTTCAATCATTTAATACATTAATTAGAATCACTTAAATCTCACTCGTATTGGTACGACTATAGTGCACGATTTAAAGGATTGAAATTACAGGTACATATCAATATAAGTGCGATTTAAGTGATTCTTTTGATCACACATACTTAATTGAATGTGCTTAACTTGTTGTTACATCCATGTTGCTTTATTAAGTGAATTGAAATCACAAGTTTGTATGAAAATGAATGAGATTCAAGTGATTCATTTGGTGTCTTATAGTTAATCTAATGTGTTTCACTTGTTATTACATCTATGATCAATGATTTAACTAATTAAAACTCACAAGTTTATAAGGATATAAAGGAGACCTATGCATTTGTTTGATCCTTTGTAGTTAGTACAATAAGTTGACCATGTTGTTACATCTATAGTGATCGATGCACAAGTTCATATCAGTACGAGTGGGATTTAAGTGGTTCATTTGATCACGCATATTTAATTGAATATACTTAACTTGTTGTTACGTTTATATTAAATGATTTAGTAAATTCAAATCATAGGTTTATATGAAAATGAATGGGATTTGAGTGATTCATTTGGTGTCTTACAGGTAACTTAATGTGTTTCACTTGTTATTACATATATTTGATCACTTATATTTAACTGAGAGATTATGTGATTCATTTTCACTTGTTCTTACATACATTTGATAAATTATATTTAATTGAATGTGCGTAACCATTTGTTACATACGTATAGAATGACTTAGTGGCTTGAAATAAGAAGTCCGTATGAAAATGAATGAGAGTCAAGTCACTATATTGGTCCCTTATAGTTAATCTAATGTATTTCACTTGTTATTACATCTATAATGAATGATTTAAATGGTTATAATCACAAGTTTATATGGATACAAGTGGTTGAAGTCACTATATTTGTACATGTGTAGTTAGTCCGATGAGTTGAATTTGTTGTTACATCTATAGGGAACGTTCTAAAGGATTGAAATCACATGTTCGTACCAATACAGGTGAGATTTAAGTGATTCATATAATCATGCATACTTAATTGAATATGTTTAACTTCTAAAGGATTGAAATCACATGTTTGTGCTAAAATGAATGAGATTCGAGTGATTCATTTGGTGTCTTATAGTTAACCTATTGTGTTTCACTTGTTATTACATCTATGATCAATGATTTAAATGATTATAACTTACAAGTTTATATGGATATAAAGGAGACCTATGGATTAGTTTGATCCCTTGTAGTTTGTTCAATAAGTTGAACTTGTTCTTACATCTATGGTGATCGATGTAAGGAACTGAAATCATAAGCTCGTATCAATACGAGTGGGATTTAAGTGATTCATTTGATCACACATACGTAATTGAATGTGCCTAACTTGTTGTTACGTCTATATTAAATGATTTAGTAGATTAAAATCATAGGTTTGTATGAAAATGAATGACATTTCAGTGATTCAATTGGTGTCTTATAGGTAACCTAATGTGTTTCACTTGTTATTACATATATTTGATCACTCATATTTAATTAAGAGATTAAGTGATTCATTTTCACTTGTTATTACAAACAATTTGATCATTTGTATTTAATTCAATGTGCGTGACCATTTCTTACATACGTATAGAATGACTTAGTGGCTTTGATACCAGAAGTTCGTTTGGAAATGAATGAGAGTCAGGTCGTTAAATTGGTCTCTTATAGTTAATCAAATGTATTTCACTTGTTAGTACATATATAATGAATGATTTAAATGATTGAAATCACAAGTTCATGTGGATACAAACGCGTGTAGTTAGTCCGATGAGTTGAATTTATTGTTACAACTATAGTGCACGATCTAAAGGATTGAAATCACAAGTTCGTATCAATACAAGTGCGATTTAAGTGATTCAAATGATCACACATACTTAATTGAATGTGCTTAACTTCTTATTACATCTATATTGCTTGATTAAGTGAATTGAAATCACAGGTTTGTACGAAAATAAATGAGATTTGAGTAATTCATTTTGTGTCTTATAATTAACCTAATGTGTTTCACTCGTTATTACATCTATGATCAACGATTTAAACGATAAAAACTCACAAGTTTATATGGATGTAAAGGAGACCTATGGATTAGTTTGATCCCTTGTAGTTTGTTCAATAAGTTGAACTTGTTGTTACATCTCATTTATTTGTATCTATACGCACACTCAATCACTGGTCACAATACAAGTGAGATTTAAGTGATTCATTTGATCACGCATACTTAATTGAATATGCTTAACTTGTTGTTACGTCTATATTAAATGATTTAGTAAATTGAAATCATAGGTTTGTATGAAAATGAATGAGATTTGAGTGATTCATTTGGTGTCTTGTAGGTAACCTAATATGTTTCACTTGTTATTACATATATTTGATCACTTATATTAAATTGAGAGATTAAATGATTCATTTTCACTTGTTATTACATATATTTGATCACTTATATTTAATTGAGTGTGCGTAGCCATTTGTTACATATGTATAGAATGACTCAGTGGCTTGAAATAAGAAGTTCGTTTGGAAATGAATGAGAGTCAGGTCATTAAATTGGTCCCTTATAGTTAATCTAGTGTATTTCACTTGTTATTACATCTCATGAATGATTTAAATGATTGAAATCGCAAGTTCATATGGATACAAATGGCATCTATGCATTACTTTGAATGCGTGTAATTAGTTCGATGAGTTGAATTTGTTGTTACATCTATAGTGAACAATCTAAAGGATTGAAATCACATGTTCGTACCAATACAAGTGATGTTTAAGTGATTCATTTGATCATGCATATTTAATTGAACGTGTTTAACTTGTTGTTACATCTATATTAAATAATTTAGTAGATCGAAATCACAAGTTTGTATGAAAATGAATGAGATTCGAGTGATTCATTTGGTGTCTTATGGTTAACCTAATGTGTTTCACTTGTTATTACATTTATATTGATTCTTAATACGGACGTGCTTGACAAGTGATTCATTTGGTGTCATATAGTTAACTAATGTGTTTCACTTGTAATTTAATTGAATGTGCTTAACAAGTGAAACACATTAGGTTAACAATAGAGCACCAAATGAATCACTCAAATCTCATTCATTTTCATGCAAACCTGTGATTTCAATCTACTAAATCATTTAACATGGATATAACAACATTCAATAAAGTATGCGTGATCATATGAATCACTTAAATCTCACTCGTATTGATTCAAACTTGTGATTTTAATGTAGTATATCATTCACTTTAGATGTGACAACAAGTTCAACTCATTGGACTAACTAAAAGGGATCCAAGTAATGCATAGATCCCATTTGTATCAATGGATCTCATTTATATACATATGAACTTGTGATTTCAATCATTTAATACATTCATTAGAATCGCTTAAATCTCACTCGTATTGGTACAACTATAAACATAATAACAAGTTCAACTCTTTGGATTAACAACAAGGTACCAAACTAATGCATTGATCCCATTTATATCCACATAAACTTGTGATTTTGATCATTTATTATAGATATAATAACAAGTGAAATACATTAGATTAACTTTAAATGACCAATTGAATAACTTGAATTTCATTCATTTTCATTCAAACTTGTGATTTAAATCCACTAAATCAATTAATATGGATGTAACAACCACTTAAGGATTACCACTAGATACTGAAACCCAATGTTTTCAAAGGCGATACACACTCAGACTTCGTGTCTCTCTCTGCTCGTGGCAAAGGGAAAATGAGAAGTAAGGCAAGAAATTGCTGGCAAAAGACCAATGCCCGGCTAGGGGCTCGGTGTTAATCATTTATACACAAAACTTCATAGTACAATAATTCAGTGAATAAATTCGTTTGACAAAAGTAATACGCACTGACCTATACTTTACAAAAGAAACAAAAGAAAACAGTGCTTTGGCAATCTTGTCATGATTCGCCAGCAAACGAGAGGACAATGATCAAAATAACACAAAAATGACTCATGACTCATTATCTTGCTTTCGGTGCAATAATCGGAAAGCGACAGATGATTCATTGTGTTGCTTTTCGCTCCGAATATATTCTTGTCGGAGTTTTGTCTTCATTCTTTTGTTTCGCTACTTTCCGCCTCAGATTCCAATATTCATTGTACTGCAAATTCGTGGTGGAGGCAGAAGCCTTTTGTTTGGACACGACAATTCTGGCACTTGCGCATCTCCTTTGTGATTTGCTCTAGTTACAACTTTCTTCAAACTCTTTTGTTTTTGGAATATTTTTGTACATGAGTTCTTCATTTTGAAAGACTGCAACTTCTAGATAATCAACAAAATTGATTCTTTGAAATTTTCAGCACAGCGCTTCTTCCCATTTTGGACCTGCAACAAAATTTTAAAAGTCTCTAAAGACATTGTTAGCATAATTGCCGTCGATGGAGTATTAGATTATCCAGTATAGTTTTCTTAATGGCCCCCATAACAAAATTTCTGGTTCGAATGATGTCCATTTGAGGTTATTGACAATCCAGGTAATTCTTCATGTGTAGTAGAAATCCAGATTTGGATATCTGCGTTCTGCTGCATCTGTAAATTCTGGATAAAGTTTTCTAGTTTTTTGATAGACCTTCCATCTACGCTCTGCTGTGTCTACCAGCCAATCTTCCCATTGCCTTTCAGTAGATCTCATCATCTTGCATTCTCTGGTGAGAGCGTCTGGTAAAGAATGGTGTATCCTTTTGACCAGATCAATTATAAAATCATACTGGGATAGCAGAAATTGCCACCAATCAAATCTTTGTAGGGAATGCACGGAAAAGGAGCGAAGAGAAAGGCCACATGAGAGAAAGGCCGACTAGGGGGGTGTCTTGGAATCTAAACCTAAAGTAGGAAGTGAAAGTGGGAAAGATTAATTGCAACGACAGATTTGTTGAAGATGACTCTTATTTTGGTTGACATATAGGCCAAACTGCTCAAATATGTAGTAATATGGTTAGCCCCCAAGTGAAGGTGTGCTTGGAAAGACCGACTTAGAAAAACACTTCAGTATTTTATTCATGTTATAATTCAAGTGAAGGTGTGCTATGAAGTGCAAAATGATCAAAGTACAACATTCAAAAATGTCAAATGCAATCCACAAACAAGCCAAAAAAGAAAATGTTACGGAAAAGAATTGGTGCTCAGCCAAATTATCCATCACAAGCCTTATATTCCTTAAGAAAGCATTTGTCTCATAATCCAATTTACAAATTCTTCAGCTCAACCATGATTGCCAAAATGTGTCTAACTGTGAAGAATCTGTGGTTGTCTTTCTCAACCATTTGATGTTTCTAACTGATTCACTTACTTTAGTTGTTGAAGTCATAAAGGAGGATGTCTTAGTTATATATGCATGTACATAGTGGCTTAGGAAATGAATATAAAGGTTTTGTATAACTATGACAACTTCAAAATCTCTTCCTTCATTCTGGAAAATACATGATATTCTCAAAAATCAAGGGAAGTGATTAATGGTTGCCTTCTTTGCTCAAAATAGGTGTGACCTTGGCAAAGGTAGAGGTTGTAGTAGAGGTGATAAATGATTCTAGAGTATAGGAAAAGGTATATATGCAAGTTCATTATGGATAGAAAAGTCAAGTAATTGGCCAATTATGTGGTAAGAGGAATAAAATGGCCAAGATTGCTGGAATTTACTAAAGGCATTCATGGAAATGACTATGAAGTCAAAGCAAGACAATCAATGGCATCCAAATACAAGTACTGTGCATCATGTTGCGACTTTAGGTCTATGTTTGATGCCAAATATGAGTGTTTTGGTTTAGTTGGTGTCATGGTAGGCAATGATGTGAACACCCCAATGACAAATTAAGGCAAATCAATTAAAAAATAAGAGGTTTCTATTAACCCATGACCATGTTTTAGAAATAAAGTAAAATCTTCTTTCCATATCTAATATATGCAAAGGTAAGAAGTGCAATATTGAGTTAACAAATCTATTCTTTTTTGGGTTAAGGATGAGATGAACAAGAAAATGCAGTTTGGAGAGGGGAAGCGGTAAAGACAATATGTATGTCTAGCTAATGGATAAACGGGCAAGTGGCTGGAATAAAGTGGACCAATGCCATATGTTTGAATCTTTATTTGCTAGTTCTTATCATACTACAATTTCAAATTTTGTGTGGCATGATAGATCAAGATAGGCTAGTAATTATGTAATGAATCTGTAGAGAAATGTTGATGTTATTTTGAAGGCAAAAAACAAAATACAGAAATATGTTTTAATGGCCTTCTTACAAATTGTGGTTGTTTGCCATTTCAAATCTTTAAGCATATTTAAAATTTTTGCTTTCTAAACAATGCATGTAGTCCTATGAGGACTCGTAATTGTTAGCCTGTTGTGGCACAATCAGAAGTTAGGTGAAAGTTTGTTCATCTGCTGGAATCTTTAGAGGGATTTGGTAGTGGAGAACTATTGTGAAGAATACTTTCTATTAAGATAAGGATAATTACTAGTAGATAAGTTTAATTGTAAATAGCAAAAAATAGTTTTATTAATAGTTTATAAGGGCACTTATTGTAATTAGGACAGACATCATTTGATTCTTCTCAACAAACTTCTTGCACACTATAAGAGTTTAGTAACCAAGGAAGTGCTATTTTAGCCTCTCCATCGCATGTGTATGTGCTTTCTGTTTTGCTCTGATACCCTATTTCACTCTGTTTTACTTGTGTTTTGTTTTCCACCATACGTAGTTTTGATTTTATTATGGTATCAGAGCTCTAAGCACTTTTTCTTTGAGCATGATCTTGGTATATTATTGACCGCTATGTGGTTATTTACTGATCATCATCTGATAGCTCTAAGCACTTTCATCTTGGTCAACATATGGCAAAAACAAATGCAAATATGAATTTGCTTACTAGAGACCCAATCACCTCTAGTTCAAATACTTTGTTTGACATCAACATAGAATTTGACGTCCCTTATTTGATGCATCATTTGGACAACCCATGAGATTTGTTGGTGAATTGGCATCTTAGTGGTAATAGCTATGGCACTTGGACATGGCCAATGATAATGGCACTTGTCACTAAGAACAAAATATCATTCATTAATGGTTCATTGCCTATGCTTGATGTTTTTTCTCTAAATTTTCTGTTGAGATCTTATTACAAATGTATGCTCTTGTTCTAGATCATTAACTCATTATCTCATAAAATACAAGGTAGTGTTGTATATACTGCCATATAGAGAAAAGTACAACTAGATTTACAAGAATGCTTTTACCAAAGTACCACATAATTTTCAAATTAAGATTGTGATTAGTAAGATTAATGAAGATGCATTTCTATATCAGCATACTATATGAAATTCAAGGCCAACTGGGATGAGTTGGCCTCATATGATCCTCTTCTAGTATTTTCGTAGGGATAAATGATAGAAAGAGAGGGGATCTCCGTGATGAAGCCCCCCTGACTATAAAAAAAAAACTTCATTTATTCCTTTAATAATGAGAGCATATGTGTTTGTTTCTCCAAAATCATTACCTTAGAAACCCAATTATCACAAAAACCAAGGTGGTGTAGGGATTTCCTAATGAAGTTCCATTTAACTTTGTCCTACACCTTTGACATATCAAGGTTCAGATGCATGAACGGTTATTCTGAAACCAAGACAAACTTGGTCGAGCACGTGACGAAGTTTGGGCCACCTCTAGATCTACTCCAAGTGATATTTTGTGATTAGCTTTCATGGGGACACTGGAGAACAGATGAACGAAAAATTACAGACAATTAGGAAAAGGGAGTCATTGATGGTGGCAAGCTTAACCCATGTGGCAAACTTAACCCATGGAAAGCAAAAAAAAATAAAAGATAAAATAAAGAGAAGAGTGAAATCCATGTGGCAAACTTAACCCATGTGGCAAACTTAACCCAAGGAAAGCCATTTTAAAAGTAGAAATCATATCAAATCTAAAAGTAAAATTTTGGATCACATATCTTAAAAGGAAAGAAAAAAAAATTGTCAAAAGCTAAATGGGCTTACTGTACATTTTTGTAAACTTCGACTCACACAAAATAAGAGTTGTACCACTCACTCTTTTATCACAAGTTGGAAGAATAGTTAGTGAGGATGTATTGTAGACTTAAGCCATACTTAGGCTGAAACCTTGTAAGTTAATATTTGGTTACGTCTCTCTCATTTACCTCCTATATTGTGACTTCGTAGCAAGGCTATTTAAACCTATAATAGATATTAAAAGGAAAAGAAAAAGATAATCAAGCAGGGTGTTGCAGTTGTGTAGCCTCCCTTGCTTTGCCTTACTTAAGAGGGAGAGAGTCTTTGTTGGGCTAAGGTTCAATTTGTGAATGGTGAAAGCCTTAGAATGAGGACAAATCGAGTGAGAAAAAGCCATGGGTTTGACCAGCAGAGTGCTGTTGGTGACCTCGCTAGTGGTTAGAGTCATAGTAGGACTCGCAAACAATAGATGGTCAGAGCATGGTCCCACTTTCTTAGTTCACTATTTAACCCTTAGAAAAATTAAAAGGAGGGAAAATTAGGAAAATTGTGCCAATAAGGGGTGTTACACCTTTATGAAATAATTTAGAACCGCTCCATACTTTTTACAAATGTTTTAAATAGGGCAGCAACCATGAAAGACCCCACTAATTTGTTGAACTTTTTAAATAACAGTTGTAGCTTTTTAAAGCTTTTTAAGCAGCCTCAATTTTCTTAAAATAATTACATAAGGGGGTTTCCAGCCCCATTTTATACAAAATTGGAAACAAAAATATTTTTTGTTCAAAACCAAGGTTCTTAGGTTTGAAAATCAATTCCATTTTTCTATTTATTTGAAATTTCAAATGTGGGTTTGTAATAGACTTTTCCATTTAAAATTGAGTTCATGAGGAAATATTTTTTGATGCCTCCTTGACTTTTGTTAACTGTTAAAGAAAGTTCCCAAGCATGCATTTGTATGTGAAGTTTTTATATGTATTTGGTAGCATGTGTATAGCCAACAATGAATGGATTATTTGGCCTAGCCATGATATGGTCCGAGCTAATCAATTGGTCAAGGTGGCATGACTTCTAACTCAATTGGTCAAGGTTATCCTTTTGTCCTAGGTTAATCAGGTTGAGTAGGGGTCAGTGCTCATTATCTAAGTCATTTTATTGTTTTGCAACTGAGTCTATCTTCTATTTTTGAGCATGCCAATTGTTAGAAACACTTTCCAACTTCTTCACTTAAGGGCCAATTCCAATGTAACCCTTTGATTGATAAAAAAATAAAGAGACAGTAATAGAAAGGGACACACATAAAAGAGACAAAATTGGTTATCTCAAACAGCGCAAAAGGGCTCCCTACTTACCTAGGTTTGGTACCCAAGGGATTTTCCATTAGATTATGTTCCTTACGGCATCCAAATGCAATGTGTCTAAGGAGGTGTTGCTTTGAAGAAAGGAAAATCTCATGCTATGTGCATTCAACAAGGACAAACCATATCCCATTTTCCCATGTCTTTTCATGGTCGCATGAGGACAAGAATTGCTGATTGCATAATAAATGCCAATACCTCTAATAAGGCCAAGGGTATAGGCTTATGGATAAAGTCATCCAACAACACACCTCCTCTGTATGCTAAAACCATGAGGATCTGCCAATGACATTCATGATGTGCACACATAATTTGCCAGTGATCTCCCAATTGATGTTAGCATCAGTGTCACAAAAGATGTTGTTTCTTAATTTCTTAAATATCCCCAAAGGTCATGGGTAGACTAAGACGCTAGACAAGCTAAGACCATTTTACTATGGAGATCTCTTCCACCATCAATGGGTTGCCTCTTGGACACTTCTTCATTTTGGGATGTTTACATCAAACTTATGCCCAAGTACCTTCACCATTTCTTTGCACATCAATCGTGGATAAAGACATGATCTTCTGTTTCAATTTGTCTATCATAGATCACACATTGGTTGGCTAAGGCATAGCCAACTCTTTGTGTTCTATCATAAGTCATTATATATACCTCCATAGCAAAAAAAGGTGCACCATTTAGCTCTAGAAATGGCAACATTCTTTTACATTATAAGTTTACTTTTGTCTAATACCTTGTGAAGACAATTCACTTCATAGGTGCCTGGGTGGTGGACCGTTGCTACTTCTTTGTCTCCCATGATCAAGATGTCCTTGTCATAAAGGAAACTAGTATGCTGAATGGCATATGAAATCCAATGTGAGTTCAATTTTGACTAGTCTCTTGTTTGTGAATACTGTTCATCTCATAAAGGGAGGCCTCTAGGATCAAGTTGTAAAAAGTTTTTATTATAAATAAGGTATTCTACTATGCCCAATCCCAACTCTTTGACGATAAATGGGTGGTCTTTCTATTATCCACCATCCATTGAATCAGATGATTAATGTCATTCCAACCCCACAAGATGCTTTTGCATAATCAGGAACACTGGGACTTTACATGACACGTCAACATACTATCAGTCTTTAAATATTTGTTTCGCACAAACAATGCCCACAACAAGCTTGTTGTTCTTGCCTAGAAGAGCAAAAAGATCATGTGTGCTTTGTATCGGAAATGTGAATTTCAAACTGGAACGCTGGCTTCCTCTAGAGGGTAACATAGGTCTTTTAGCTGATGAGGGGCATTTTTTTGTTCTCAATGTCAGCCTATAGAAAATGTCAGCACAATCTTTCAACCATTACCATAATAGACCTGGCCAGTCAGAAAGCTATCATCTAGTAGCTGATGATTTGATTCAAAACATAACAATTAAATATTGTATATCAGAGTATCAAAGGATTTTTTTTTTCATCCTACTTTTCTCCACTTTCCCAACAAGGCAGACACAAGCTTTTAGGGTTCATTTTCTTCAAGAATAAGTAGAGGCCATGGTAAGTTTTGGAGAGAGTCAACTCTCAACTGAGGGTTTTGGAAGTAAACTAAATTCTACGTTCATTAACATAAAACAGGATGAATGTAGATTTCTGGTTATTCACGAGCATTCCAGATTCACTTTCCAATTCTCTAAGGATATTTCAAGCTTCTCTCACTCTATTTTATCTCCCTACAAAAAATCATTGCACCTACATAAAAAATACCTAGAATATTTGCCTAAACCCCTCTGAATTTAGAAAATTTGATTTTCATATTGAGAGCCAACCATTCGAGCCTACGCAAAAGAAAAAAAATTGAACCACAACTGTGAAAAAGATAGAAGGAGAGGGGATCTCCCTGATAAAGCCCCCTCAGACTATAAAAAAGAATAAGAAATAAAAAAAATAATAAAAAAAAACTTCATTTCTTCCGTTAATAATGAGAGCATATGAATTTGTTTCTTCACATGTCATTACCTTAGAAACCCAATTATCACAAAAACCAAGGTGGTGTAGGGCTTTCCTAATGAAGTTTCATTTAACTTTGTCATACACCTTTACATATCATGGTTCAGAAGCATTGATTGGCAGTTATGGTCTGCTAAGATATTAACCATCTAATTGCATTCAAACCTATTCATGAATATGTTTATTAGGCAGAAATGCTCCTTGATAATGATTAACAGTTCTAATGAGGATCTTTTCCATTCTAGCTGCCATGACTTTTGAAATGATCTTGTAAATGCTATTGCACAATGCATTGAGCTGAAACTCCATGATGTTGGAAGCATTAGGAGTTTTACATTATAGTCCTGCATTAAGTGAGACATTGTCTTGCATCTTGAGCAAAATTTTATTTGTGCTTTTCATTCAACTCTTTGTGATCGGACATCATCATAATTGCCACACTTCAACTCCACCATTGGACGGAATGTTAAGGAAAGTAGTATCTCCACACAAATTCGAGCATATCCTATCTGCAGTTCAACCTTTGTGAAGGGATCGACTTCCATTCACTCCCCACCCAGCACCCTGGCTACACCCGTTTGTTCCATAGGATGGACACCAAACAAGAAGTCTCTACTCACTAGGGGATTTCAAGGGACTCCCCAATATAGAGGTCCATTATAAGGACCCATCTACTCGCAAGCAGTTGACCTCTTACTCGCTATGCCTGTTTCCTCATAATGACAACAAGTTCTTCACTAGAATCTACTTTTACTAGGTAATGACCATTAACAACAAAGGAAAAGTGAAGGTAGTGAATCTCATATCAGGGAGAGCGAAGTCCAACGATAAAGAAGCCAAGATCCATTGATCACCTATTTCCTCCACCTGGGAAGTAGGCTATGGTAATGTATTTGTAGGATTTCTTCATCTCCTCTAGATCTTCCTCAAAATGATGACATGGGGATGCCCACTAATTGTACGCACTTCTAATTCTTCTTGGTCATCATAGGTTTCCATCGCATGCCTATTGATAGCTTTTACCATATTTGAGAGTTGGATTGCCACATTGATTGCAGCTGCTCTCAAGTTGAGTATGTGAGACAACCCCTTCACAATCACCTACCCTTGAAGCCTCCTGCTTGGAGACATTGGACTCCTCCTTGTCGGTTCCCTGGATCAAGGACCACCTCATGGTCTCCACTGGCATCTTGGGATCATCATCCAGGGTGGGGGCCTTACTTCCTCACAATTGTTGCATTGTCTCCTAGAAGCATAGACAGGGGAAAGAGAGAAACGAAAGACCATATGAAAGGAGCTCTAATAAAAACACTAGGAGAGCTTCTCCCTCCTATGACCCTACTAGATTTTCTAAATGACCAACTAAATTTGGACAAACATAATACCAGAATACATAATACCCACAATTAATTAATAAGCGGAACTAAAACATATATGCAATAATTTCATATACATGATAACTATTGCAAGCATGCATACTAACATTTATGTGAAACTGGTTACCTGTGTATGAAATTTTTAAGCCATTTTTAATAATGACAAAACATGCCCATGATTATTAAAAAAAAAGAAACTCTTTGTAGGGAGAAAAAGGAAGACCACAAAAAGAAAATTTTACATTCGGTAAAGATAAAATTTATCAGTGTATATATATATCATTATGGTTAAGATACCCCTTTAAGTAGTAAAAAAAAGCTTTTTTGTTTTTGTGTCCTCCTCATAACGTTATCTCATTATCTCATAAATATTCTTTTTATCTCATAAACATTATCTCATACTTAAGTTTAACATTAGCTCAAACATCCGTCTATTATCTCATTATCTTATAAATAATTTATTTTCACAAAAGCACTATCTCATATTTATGTTTAGGCTTATCTGATACATCCAACTATTATCTCATATTTTACATGTGTTTTATTATCTCATAAAGATCAACTCACACTTATGTTTAGTGTTACCACCTCATATATCCATCGGTCCGTCCATTAACTCATATCTCATAAATGTTTTGTTTTCTCATAAACATAATCTCCTACTTATTTGTTATTTCATACCTATTTGTTATCTCATGCATATGCATATGCAATGTTTGGGTGTGAAAGAAAATGTGCATATTTGTAGTATGGTCCACATCCAGCGTACGCTCGTTACATACGCAAAGCGACAGACAAAACTCTCTCTCATATTCATGAATGTTGTACTTTTCTCTATTAAATATTTTTGTGTGCATATTTGTTCTTGAAACCATATATTGAATCTCTCAGCTTCATGTAGTAGTGAGACAAGACTTTCAAATTACTTAACATAAGCTGGAATAAGTCAATAGTATGCATTATTTGGGAAACTTTCCCAAGTTCTCATCCCCATCTTCCCTTTTCAGGTTGAATGAATTGTGAAATTTCGAACAGCATTATAAATTAAAAGTCATATTTTTCTCAAAATGCAACATATAAAAAATTTAATTAAATACTATCTTAAAATATATTAAAACAGTGCATATATAACAAGTCCCAATTAGTGCCCTCATTTGGATCTGGTTGCAGCAACAGCTTGCTGGGGGTACGCCTCCTGCCTTTATCATTTCGGGAGCAGGTTGTTTCCCCACGTTTTTCAGTGAAAGAGAGTAACGCCCAAAGTGCCTCAATTTCATGTGAATTTTATTCTTAATGCAGCAAATAATTGCAAATATTGCTGAGTTTATTTATATAGAGATAAATACTTGTAAATTTTTTTGTTAATATTTTGCTAAATATCCTATTGTTTATCCTTGTGAAAAGCACATAATCTGTTACGTAAGAACCTGTAAATCACTTACCTAGTTTTACTCTAATATGGTGCCATAATAATAAAAGACCAATATTTAAGTCTAGAAATTCCTGAAGATATATAACTAATTTGGTGCTTAAAGGAAGAATATAAGCTATATACTAATAATTAATATGCATCTACAACGGTACATCCCTTAATTCTTTTTATTTTTTCCCAAATAAATATAGAAGCATCTCTTCCTTGTTGTCTGAACAAAACAATTTGGCATGTTTAGTTTATTTAATTTGTAGCGGGATTGGAAATTAACACCTAGGTGGATATTAAACTTCCACAGTAAATTATTCAAAACGAATTAATATTGAGGTTGTTAAGTTTTTTATAAAAATATTTTGAAAAGTCGTTAATAAAAGCGGTGGGTGTCAGTCGCTAACAAGGCTGAAAAAATCCCCAAATTGGTGCAAATTAATCTGTTGATTCCAGCTCATTGTGCATTTCTTTGGGACAACGACAACATTTACTGGTAAGGTGGATCCTCATGTACAGTGGACATCCCAAACAGTGCACCAATTAACGAACAGCTAATAGTGAATTTTATTTTTTTTTGTTAGGGGGGTCGTGGGTGAAGAGAGAGAGAGAGATGAGAGAGAGAGAGCGCTTCTCAGTTATGGAAACAGGGATGGTGAGCATATGAAGAAGGGGTAAAGTGTGTCGCAGGCCTCCTCATGAGCTTGTTGTTGCCAACTCCACCATCATCAACATCATCGTTGTCTTCTCAAAAGATTTAGTGGAGAAAGTATGACTTAGCAAATGAAAGAACAGTAGGGCCTTCTACCTCTTGGGATCTGTTATGCAAAACAGTAGGGCCTTCTACCTCTTGGGATCTGTTATGCAATATGAAAACGAATTCTTAAAGCTGTGTTATATTAACTTTGTTTTTTTACACCTACTGTAAAGCTGTAAAATTGAATCGTGGTATTCCTTGCCATGCATGAGAAATTCTATAGAAGGTTGAAGGCATGATTTTGTTGTAACAGAAAATATTCTTTTACGCCTGTAAAAAAATTGATTATCTACATAAAGAGTATAAATATGTGAAAGGAAGAAGAGCACGATGCTCGTATTTTTTTTTTAAGGGGGTCATGGGGGAAGAGAGAAAGAGAGAGAGAGAGATAATTGATTTTGTTTAGAAAAACACAAATGAAATATTAATGAGTTAAATGAAAAACAGCAAGAACATTTGAGTTCTACTATTTGCTAGGTTATTTTTCTCAATATTTGGTATCATAATTTTTCAAAGAATTGGGGAAGATCGTAACACATTGTTGAAATTTTTTGCTCGATCGACCATCATGCATGTTGAAACGAATATATATATATAGAGCAGCCAGTTTTCTGGTCTTTCGAATATGGTGTATATTTTTCTGTTTGGCTCACAATCTGTCCTTAGGCATATTCTGATCTTGATTAACTTTGCTTACAATACAAAAAAAAATCACTTTCAAATTAGTTGATATCAACGCACATATGATTAACAAGTTGGACGCAGTGTATTAGGCAACTATTTCCCAAATTCCATTGATTTTCCAGTTTTCTCCTTTTTTGTTCGTTTAAAGCTCAATTTGGCTTTGGCAGAGCAGGGCTTGGTTGAATAGGGTTTCGTTATTTGTAATATGTGGTGGACCCAGGGCTGCCCATGCATGAGTCAAGTCAAGCTCTAGTTGGGTCATCCCAAGCTCGACTTCACTCAAAAAACTCGAGCTTGAACTCGACTCGAGCTGCAAAGCAAGCTCGAGCTCGACTCGAAGATACAACATTGGGCTCAAACTCAACTCACTTAACTTGTTTATGTTAAACATGTGATGTTTCATTTAACTTGTCTAACTCATTTAGTTTTTACTCGTTCAATTTATTTTTTCTCATTACAATTCTATATTCATTGCGAGTCGAGCCAAGTTGAGTTTTTACAACTTGAACTCGACTCGTTTAACATTTTGAGCATACATTTGAACTCGAGCTCAACTCGTTTATAAATAAGTCGAGTTCGAGTTGAGCTTCAATGAGTGAGTTCGATCGAATCGAGTTTGAGCTGGCTCAACTTGTTGTGCAGACCTAAGTGGACCTCTCTTTTAAACTTATAATATTAATCTACTTGTGGATCCAGTATTTTGTGATGCAGCGAGACCCGTTTTGGAATAGATTTTGCAGAAAACCAACTACATTCTTTCACCCCTAGCCACAAGTCATCCTCGTATTTTGCCACATATGTGGGTTCGATCCTCCAAGGCCTGCTAGAGCTCTCTCCTACTGGCTTGTGGCTAGAACGATTGGCTTCGGGTCAAATAAGAACAACTATCATCTGCAACATCTGGAAAACGACTACAGTTAATGGCTTAAGCCGTTGTTCCCAAAAGGTACACCATTAGAGTAAGTGCGCCCACCGGCTCTAAGCTCTGTTCCTTCGACTGATTGTTTGCATCAGATTTGAGGTTGTCTATTGCACTGACCTCCCCACCCACCAAAGTGAGGCGGTGCCGTGCAGCTGAGATGACCCTTCAAAGCCGCAAAGGATCTACAGACTATAATTGACAAGGTAGAGTGCGGGCGTGGGCATGGATACGACATTTCTGCTCAAGTGTTTGAGAAATCCTAATTCCTAAAGAGGAAAAGGTAAATCCTGGACTGCAATGGCATTGTCTCCCAAATATTGAATTTGTCGTGGCACTGAACGGGCCCAATGGAAAATTGGTGACATATTTATTGATGAGTTTAAGAAGCTGGAGCAGCGGTAGCCATTAAAATGAAGGGATAATTTACAAAATTACTCATCTCAATCTAAATTATCTACAAAGGAAGAGAAAAATAAAATGGATAATTTTCATTAAAAGGGCAACTGTGTAAATTATTCCTTATAATTTTAGTGACTTTTATGCAGAAGCAACTCATTGAAATTTCATCACAAAAGTTGAGTGCACGTTTCTTCATTTTTAAGAGTTGACTGGTGATTTACTATTTTGCCAAAAATCGAGCCACTTTTTATAATTTTGTGAAAGATTGCAGAAATATTTCAGTACGTTCAGTCCAGATGTGCTAGTGTTTTAATGGGGCACTACAAAAAAAAGGTTTTACGAAAAATAGTTTTTTAAAAATTATTTTTTAATTTGTTTTGCAAAACAGATTTGTATGTTTGGATATAGAATCAAAACAGTTTTTCGTTTTTAATTAATTTGGTTAAAATATTTTCTTCCAAAAATAATTTTTTCATAAAACTTGCACTTCTTATCATCCAAACTCTTACAAAACAGTGTCTTATAAGGAAGAATCATTTTTTACCTCAAAAAATGAGTTTTGCCACCCAAACAACTTAAACGTGCATTCTTGTGAATATGAAATATTAATCCTCTGAGGGAGGAAATTAAGAGGACACTCTTGGAGAACGATCCAAACACAAAAATGTATATGTTAAAGTTTTTTTACTTGGTACGTGGGAGAAAAGTCGACGGATGGAATATGCCATGGGACAAAAAAAAAGTTCAACCAATAGACATACAAAACCATCTGATCGAAACTAGTGGTTTTCAGCAATTATTTCTAAAACCTGACTAATTAAATGCATGTGCATTGCCGAGAAAGCTAAACAATCAAAATTAAATTACAGATATATGCCGAAAGAAAATATATAAAATGGTTGGACAGATGTCATCAGTGATAACCATTAAAAAATGCATGAAGAACCACTAAAAAATGCAGGGTGGCTTCGATGTGAATGCAGGTTTATAGTCATACTTTCAGGTATAGGTTTATTTTTCGAAAGACATTGACTCTCTCCCCCTGTCAAATCTCTCTCTCTCTCTCTCTCTCTCAGAGAATGTTGAAGTAGCGGAGTCATTTAGATGTACATCTTTTCTTCCACGTCAAAGAAAACAAAGTGGGTGATCAGTGAACAGCAATTTAAAAATGTGTAGGGCGTTTTCGATGTGAATGGTTGGCAGATGCAAAAAAATAATAATGTATATTGTAGAGTTTTGTATTACCTAAGGGTGAGCATTCGTTCAGGTATTTCTCTCCCTTTCTCTCTCTCTCTCTCTCTCTCTCTCTATATATATATATATATATATATATATATATATACATATATTTCTCTGTGAGCATCGTCTTCCTTAGTGAGACATTGAAGGAAAATCATCACTTCGAATGTCTGGATGGACAATCCACCACCGGCAAGAATGAGTGTTCTTGTGGTGACTATCGCCTATGCCAACAAGCACAGATTTTCTTTTCTAATGTCATTGCAAACCCCCATGACTGCTGAGGGTTTGCCAATGTCTATGGATTTTCTTTTTTTCTTTTTTTTTTTGGTAGATTGTCTGAATTGGACCAAATATGCCTTAAACTGTGAAGCTGTCTACCAGACCCGGCTCAATTACTTCCAAATACTGTGAAGCTCAAACTTGGCTCGAGTTCTAAAAACTTGAATTTGGCCCAAGCAGTTCGTCAAGGATTGGCTTGAGCTTATTTGGAAAGAAAAGGGCAGTATGGATTCATATATTTTCAATTACCATGAATTAGGAGAATATCATTTTCTTATTAGTTGTTCTCTTTAGGAGAATGGAGTACTCTTCTAAACAGAGTCATTACCAAACAAGCAAGAACAAACATTTTAGAAGAAAAATACAACATGACATTTACACCCATTAACAATTGAAAGACCGTGATTCTGTGGTTGTTTGTACAACTGGAATGAAAGAAAGGAGAGAATTAGCAAAAAAAATTGGCAACAACGATAATGAAAAAATGAAAACATTAATTAGAAGGAAGCTATATACATTTCTATTTCATTTGGAAGACTGAGACTGTGCCGGCTTATTTTTCTCTTGTGAATGACGTAACCGTGCCCAATACGATTAATGGTTGACATTTTGAGTAATTTTATTCAATTGCCTTAGCGTTCTGTGCTCCATTCCTGCCTTTCTTTGACATTTAATTAATTGCAAGAAAAGGAATGGCTACCCTAACAATGAATGTCGTCAATTTTTGGTGAAGAATTCAACATCAAGAGCCAAACCGAGAATTGCGCTTAATAAAAGAACTCACTTAAATGTTCATAATTTTCTCCTACTGAAAGCAACACAATCGATGAAAAGCTACTCATTTTAAACAGAAGAAAGAATAGTTCATGTCACGACCCAATTTTTGACACCAAAAATTTTCTTTCATTTCTATAATAGCGGAAGCAATATTGAGTCATGACCAGAACATAAAGAAATCAGACATTGTTTTATTTCAACAATAAAATACTTGGACCCAAACAAAAATAACCACAAATCCCCGCAACCGACGCAGTGCCCAGAATGCCAATGCCCGTCCATCACAAGACTGAAGATCGTCGCTCCAGAGCCAAAATCCTTCAAGGACTACCTGTAGATATAGAAAGAAGGGTCAGAATTCCTCTGAGTATGAGAAAATCCAGCCATGAATGGAACATGGCCGAACAAAATATTATTTACTTTGTAAAACAAATATCTTCAAATCTTAGCACATATTGGAGTTACGTCACATCATCAGAAACAGAAAGAGGTGTGCACAACCTCCAAAATTTCGTAGGCTTCCAACCGTGGCTCTCTGACAATGTCAAGGTCATCGTGACGAGCAACAGAAATCCCCGTGGGCACTCACGAGCAGAACAGAACATATCTTCACCAGGCGATCCAACGGATCGAGGGTACCTGAAGTGAAGCCTCCTGAGATATGCCAGATCGCCGCTGCAGCAGCATGGTCTCTCTATGAACCCGGGTGGAAAGACCAGGAGTCTCGCTCCCAAACAGAAACAGAACAGAATCCCGGGCCCTTGTGCCGCCCAATACCCTGTGGGCCCTCCAGCACAGCCAGAGGAGTGTGACCACTACCTCCCGGGACGAAACCAAACACTGGGCAAAACAGAAAGCTCGTACTCGCATAAACCATCGCACAAAGTCCACGTTTCGCCTTCGAATTTCAAAAGTGAGGGTTTGCTAATGCTAGACATCGTCTATTACCTCTCACAGAAACCGTCCTCAGGCTCGGTTTCCTAAACAGAATAATTCAGCCATTTTAAATCTTAATTTAATGGCAATAAGGCAAAACTCATCACATCTAGAAACCTTGATTAGCCATATTGTAATCCTTATTTGAAACAATAAAATTTATATTTAATTTCTCAAAACGTGACTTTCCTCCTCTAATGGTCCCAAAGTTAATTTCAGAACCATATTTCTGAAATTTTAAACACAACAAAGAGCATCAAAAAGTAATAAAGCATAATATTTCGTTTTTAATTTATAAAACCCTCTTTTTGTAATTTTTAAGAACTCAGAGGGTACCAAAACGTGATTTCTTATTAAATGCATGGTTTTTGCTGAAAATCAGTTACCCAAGCCTCTTTTTGAAGAGGTTTTCAGCAAAAACGTTGCGGCATGAACGCTTAAAAGTTGTAACAGCTTTTTCGCAAATTTTGATAATATGGTGGACCCGCTTTGTAATTTTTCATCATTGATATAAATTTGGCCGACACTCGTTTTTCTTCATTTCATGCCTGCGTTTTCTCTCTCCTCGTGCGAGAGCTCCTCCCTCGCGTCCTTGCTTCGTCCGACGGTGGTTCCACTGGTTCTTCTGCAACACATCACCAGCACAAGCGCTCTCTTGTTCTCCTGTGAGGGCCGTCGCTCGGTTACACGCCGCTGCGCCACCAGCCGCCCGTCGCCTTCCGCCGCCGCCGTCTCCTCTGTTCTCTTCTCTCAACCAAAACCAGAGAGGTTCTCCTTCCATGACCTCCTTCCTTGTCTTCCTGTTTCGTCCAATGGTGGCTTCCGTCGATCTTCAATAACCCATCACCATAGGAAACGCGACCAGAGGGAGAGATCATCCTCCTCCCACTGTCACGCCCACTAACCATCCGACCAACGCTCGCAGTTGCCGTCCATCGTCCGACTAACGCCCTCAGCCGCCATCGCTTCCATCTCTCCTCATGGCTGCTCCTCTTTCTTGTCTTCTTCACGTGCGACCGACGGTGGAGCCTCCACCGTTCTTCCTCAATCGAAACCAGAGAGGGATCCGTCTTCCTCTCTTGCCTTCCTCCGTGTGCAGCAAGGCGAGCGGAAGAGACCTCAACAGAGCCCTCAAGTTTCAAGCGACAGAGAGACAGAAGGGCTGTCGGGCCCTCCACTGCCCGGTTGCAACGGTAGTTGCCGCCGCTTCTTCCTTTGCTCTCTTTCTCACAAGCAGGGAGGAACGGCCGAAGCTGCGTTCCATCTGCCACCCGTGCGAGAAAGAAGGCTGGTTTTCCAGTCAATTGGGCAGCAGCGTCAGCTCGTCAAAGCGATCGCTCTTTCCCTTTCTCTCCTCTCTCTTATTTGTTGCTGATTTTAGATTTACCCTAAGTCGAACAGAGCAGGTTTTGCCTTCTGTAGATGACGTTCTGAACTGCTCTTCTCTTTGACTTGGTATAATCTTAATTTGGGGATGACAACAGAGTCTTTCCTCTTTCAGATTTGTATCACAATTTCTGTGGCCACCCTTTGCAAGGGTTCTGGTATATGATTACTTCCAGCGTTTTGTTCGAACACTCTAACACAGCCCTTAACATAACGTGCATGCTCAGTTTTAGGGTCGGCTGGAATCTTTGTTTCTCACATATGGAATACACCAGAGAATATAGAGGATCTCAAAACCTAACTTTAGCATGCTTCGTTCTAAAGATTCAGAGATAACTCTAATAAAGAACATTGTATAACATATAACATGCAACACCTCACATGGATTCTGTTACAACATGTATATAAGTATCTTTATCCATCATAACTCAAACAGAAAATACAAGGCTACATGATACGTTTATAGCTGAATCTCCCCATACCTCTTAAAATCTGAGACTAACTTCCAGCAGCAACCTCTGCTTCTGGTTCCTTTCCAGCAGCCACGAGTCTCAATCCCAACAAGAGAGCAAGAAGGAGGACGCTTCTCTCTCGTTCTCTCTCTTTAGACGTGGTCCTCTAAGAAAGCAGCAAGGCAAGGTTAATTGTTGTAAAATGTGGTTCGATATGCCCTTATCTCTATCTTTTCCTCAAATGTCTCCTTCTTGATAGTTTTAAGTGTTGATTCTTCCCTAATTTACATTCCAAATGTTTAAGGAAATCATTACAAAATTCGTGGGTCTTACATTCTCCCCCCCTAAAAAGAAATTTCGTCCTCGAAATTTAAGCGTATCTTATTGAGATTAAGGATAACTCTTTCTCATGTCCTATTGCAAATCAACTTCTTCAATTTTCTCTAGAATCTCGAATGGACCTTTGTATCTTTGTTACCTATGGGTGTAGCAACTAACAATTCATAAGGCATATCCTTTTTTTCTAACTTTAAATGTTCAGCAAAACTCTTCGAAACAAAAAGAATGCGATACACCAGAGTCAAACAGAATACGAGCCCAATGAGATTGCACAAGAAGGGTACATTCAATTCATGTCGGTAGATTTCAAATCCTCTACCGTAGTTGCATAAACTCTCCCAGGTACATTCTTCTCTGCTGGTTGGTTGGCTGCACCTCACCTCTGCACAGCCTCTTTCTTCTTTGGGCACTCATGAATAAAATGTCCTCGCGTTCCGCAATAAAGACATGCCCCGACCTCTCTGTAACATGGTTTTCCCGGGTGTTGGCGATGACATGTGGGACATTCCTCATCCTGCCTGGATGTTGATGGCCTCTGTCTCTTGAATCTATCCCCTTGGTTCACCTTGTCACTGCGCATGTCTGGCCTCAACTTCGATCGCAGAAATTCACTCCTCTTGTTTGTCTCTTGCATCCTGTTCCAGCGCTCCTCAAGACGTGTGGCCATGTCAATAGCGTCGTCTAGATCTCTCGGACGACTACTAATTACTTGGTTCTGCAACCCGTCTTTAAGTCCTCTGACGAACTTATTTGCTCGGTCCGCATCAGCAGTATACACATGGGGGCAATATTTTTCCAAATGTCTCAATTTGACGATATATTCGTGCAGACTCAGGCTCCCTTGTTGAAGGTCCAGGAATTCTTGCATGCGTTTCTCCCATGTGAAGGTTGGGATGTAGGCATGTGTGGAGGCTTCCTTGAATTCTCCCCAAGTCAATTCGTGATTTGTGAACTTCACTTCACGTTGCGTCCGCCACCATTCCTTAGCATCTCCTTTTAGCATAAAGGTTCCATACCGAACCTTCTTGTTGTCAGGCACATCGAGGGTGGTAAAGATCTCCTCGGTTTCTATTATCCACTGTTCAGCATCGTCAGCAGTGCCTTTCCCATGAAACTTTGGAGGATGCAAGCTCATAAACTGTTGGTGAGTTGTGCCCTTTGCCTCACCATTCATCGTTCCGTTTGTGTCTGTACTAGTTCCTCCTGCAGAAGCATTCTGCACCAGACCCTGCATCAATCCCGTCATCATATGCAATGTGTTCATGATGAACGCTTGTTGTTGTTGATTATCTCCAACTGGTGTCCCAGCTCTGGTAGAACGAGTCTCCACATTTCGACTCCTAGTGCTGCGAGGTCCTCTGCCTCTGCCTCTGCCTCTAGCACTTCCTCCTCTAGTACGTGCCATTGAACTACACCGCACGGAGGAACACAAAATATAACTATTGTATTCGTAAGTAAAATGATTCGTTAAAACTACTCTAAAATTTTAAAACTCAATATTCACACTAAATCAAAAACACATTCGTAACAGGCTTGGATGACCTTTCCTCCGCTTGTGATCGACCTTGGCATTGGACATTGACTCTAGACACTGTGCTCTGATACCAAAGCTGTCACGACCCAATTTTTGACACCAAAAATTTTCTTTCATTTCTATAATAGCGGAAGCAATATTGAGTCATGACCAGAACATAAAGAAATCAGACATTGTTTTATTTCAATAATAAAATACTTGGACCCAAACAAAAATAACCACAAATCCCCAAAACCGACGCAGTGCCCAGAATGCCAATGCCCGTCCATCACAAGACTGAAGATCGTCGCTCCAGATCCAAAATCCTTCAAGGACTACCTGTAGATATAGAAAAAAGGGTCAGAATTCCTCTGAGTATGAGAAAATCCAGCCATGAAAGGAACATGGCCGAACAAAATATTATTTACTTTGTAAAACAAATATCTTCAAATCTTAGCACATATTGGAGTTGCGTCACATCATCAGAAACAGAAAGAGGTGTGCACAACCTCCAAAATTTTGTAGGCTTCCAACCGTGGCTCTCTGACAATGTCAAGGTCATCGTGACGAGCAACAGAAATCCCCGTGGGCACTCACGAGCAGAACAGAACATATCTTCACCAGGCGATCCAACGGATCGAGGGTACCTGAAGTGAAGCCTCCTGAGATATCCCAGATCGCCGCTGCAACAACATGGTCTCTCTAGGAACCCAGGTGGAAAGACCATGAGTCTCGCTCCCAAACAGAAACAAAACAGAATCCCGGGCCCTTGTGCCGCCCAATACCCTGCGGGCCCTCCAGTACAGCCAGAGGAGTGTGACCACTACCTCCCGGGATGAAACCAAACACTGGGCAAAACAGAAAGCTCGTACTCGCATAAACCATCGCACAAAGTCCACGTTTCGCCTTTGAATTTCAAAAGTGAGGGTTTGCTAATGCTAGACATCGTCCATTACCTCTCATAGAAACCGTCCTCAGGCTCGGTTTCCCAAACAGAATAATTCAGCCATTTTAAATCTTAATTTAATGGCAATAAGGCAAAACTCATCACATCTAGAAACCTCGATTAGCCATATTGTAATCCTTATTTGAAACAATAAAATTTATATTTAATTTCTCAAAACGTGACTTTCCTCCTCTAATGGTCCCAAAGTTAATTTCAGAACCATATTTCAGAACAATAAAACCCTCTTTTTGTAATTTTTAAGAACTCAGAGGGTACCAAAACGTGATTTCTTATTAAATGCATAGTTTTTGCTGAAAATCAGTTTCCCAAGCCTCTTTTTGAAGAGGTTTTCAGCAAAAACGTCGCGGCATGAACGCTTAAAAGTTATAACAGCTTTTTCGCAAATTTTGATAATAAGGTGGACCCGCTTTGTAATTTTTCATCATTGATATAAATTTGGCCGACGCTCGTTTTTCTTCATTTCACGCCTGCGTTTTATCTCTACTCGCGCGAGAGCTCCTCCCTCGCGTCCTTGCTTCGTCCGACGGTGGTTCCACCGGTTCTTCTGCGACCCATCACCAGCACAAGCGATCTCTTGTTTTCCCGTGAGGGACATCGCTCAGTTACACGCCGCTGCGCCACCAGCCGCCAGTCGCCTTCCGCCGCCGCCGTCTCCTCTGTTCTCTTCTCTCAACCAAAACCAGAGAGGTTCTCCTCCCATGACCTCCTTTCTTGTCTTCTTGTTTCATCCAATGGTGGCTTCCATCGATCTTCAATAACCCATCACCATAGAAAACGAGACCAGAGGGAGAGATCGTCCTCCTCCCACTGTCACGCCCACTAACCATCCGACCAACGCTCGCAGTTGCCGTCCATCGTCCGACTAACGCCCTCAGCCGCCATCGCTTCCATCTCTCCTCACGGCTGCTCCTCTTTCTCGTCTTCTTCACGTGCGACCGACGGTGGAGCCTCCACCGTTCTTGCTCAATCGAAACCAGAGAGGGATCCGTCTTCCTCTCTGGCCTTCCTCCGTGTGCAGCAAGGCGAGCGGAAGAGACCTCAACAGAGCCCTCAAGTTTCAAGCGACAGAGAGACAGGAGGGCTGTCGGGCCCTCCACTGCCCGGTTGCAACGGTAGTTGCCGCCGCCTCTTCCCTTGCTCTCTTTCTCACAAGCAGGGAGGAACGGCCGAAGCTGCGTTCCATCTGCCACCCGTGCGAGAAAGAAGGCTGGTTTTCCAGTCAATTGGGCAACAGCATCAGCTCGTCAAAGCGATCGCTCTTTCCCTTTCTCTCCTCTCTCTTATTTGTTGCTGATTTTAGATTTACCCTAAGTCGAACAGAGCAGGTTTTGCCTTCTGTAGACGACGTTCTGAACTGCTCTTCTCTTTGACTTGGTATAATCTTAATTTGGGGATGACAACAGGGTCTTTCCTCTTTCAGATTTGTATCACAATTTCTGTGGCCACCCTTTGCAAGGGTTCTGGTATATGATTACTTCCAGCGTTTTGTTCGAACACTCTAACACAGTCCTTAACATAACGTGCATGCTCAGTTTTAGGGTCGGCTGGAATCTCTGTTTCTCACATATGGAATACACCGGAGAATACAGAGGATCTCAAAACCTAACTTTAGCATGCTTCGTTCTAAAGATTGAGAGATAACTCTAATAAAGAACATTGTATAACATATAACATGCAACACCTCACATGGATTCTGTTACAGCATGTATATAAGTATCTTTATCCATCATAACTCAAACAGAAAATACAAGGCTACATGATACGTTCATAGCTGAATCTCCCCATACCTCTTAAAATCTGAGACTAACTTCCAGCAGCAACCTCTGCTTCTGGTTCCTTTCCAGCAGCCATGAGCCTCAATCCCAACAAGAGAGCAAGAAGGAGGACGCTTTTCTCTCGTTCTCTCTCTTTAGACGTGGTCCTCTAAGAAAGCAGCAAGGCAAGGTTAATTGTTGTAAAATGTGGTTAGATATGCCCTTATCTCTGTCTTTTCCTCAAATGTCTCCCTCTTGATAGTTTTAAGTGTATCTTTCATTTGATTCTTCCCTAATTCACATTCCAAATGTTTAAGGAAATCATAACAAAAATCGTGGGTCTTACAGTTCAACCAGTGGTGGAGCCAGAATTTTTTGGGTATGGGGCACTCTTATAGAAATTCTCATTTTTGAAGGTGCACAACATATATAAATAAGTAAATAATTGTAAGAAATCAATAAAAATTTTGTTGTTGGCATGGGCAACTGCCCATGCCAGCATATATGTAGATCCGTTACTGCATTCAACAGCCTTGAACCCAGGGATGAGGGAATGGGTGTGAGGTTTCAACCTCTTATCAAATTACCAAAAACAGATGAAAAGAAAAAGGAGAGCCAGTGTTAGAACTACAAGATAAATGATGAGAATTTACCTTGCGGGCCCCTCTTTGATGATGATTAAGCTTCTCCATAGATTTACCTCCGCCTCCAAGGATACGTCCACAAAGATGCAACTTTATTATCTTTTATGAAAAGCCTCTAATTGGTGGCGAGCAGTCGAATTTCTTCTACTAGGGAACAACGGAAAATGAAACTCAGGAGATGTACACGTACATATGAACTGAGAAGATGTTTCCTCTTTAAATTCCAAAAATTCCTTCGCTGAAGTGCAGTAATACTTTAAATTTTGAAGCTTTAGGACTCGTTAGGCAAACAAAACACTATGTAATTATTTCATAAATATAAATATGCACGAAACAGTCCTACATCTGCTTCTACCCCTGCCTTCAGACCATAAGGTGGAGAAACAGCCAAAAGAAGCTGGCCGCCTTAGGAACAAGGCCTTAGAGGTGCAGGCAGCAATGGCTTTCTCCCTTCTTTTGCCTCCAAGGTTCAGGATGAAGGGACTGAGAAACAGCATTACGGACATATGAGGTAATTTGCATGAAGCATACCTTCAAAGATGTGAGCTATATCACACTTTCCGCGTTTCTTTCCTTCTGCATATATGTCATCTGCTAACACGCCTGAGCTATACTCCAAGAAAATGCTGCAGGCTCGTAGGAGCCAGTGCGAAGGGAAGCATTGATTCAGTGTGGGCTGACGGGCGAGAACCACCAGAACCGGTAGAAGAAGAACTTGAGGAGGCAGCCATGAGATCACACGCCAATACCAAGCAGCAGCAAAAAAATGAAAGACACGAGTAATGGAATGGCTCGTGCAGAAGGAAAATTTCCTAAGGATTTGGTGAGGCAATACCAGGATGAGCTTTGTCTTTTTTAAAATAAGCTCTGATACCATAATAGAGCAAGAGAGAAAAGGAAAGATAGGTGGGCAAAACAAATTATAGAGGTTCGGTTATTTGACCTACATCCTCTCTCTCATACCAATTTTTCATGTATTTTGGTATCAAGTTCCATTTTCTGTTATATGTTTACAGTTCTCAACGTGACACTTATTTTTCTTAAGAAAAGATTTTCAACAGTGTATTTTCATTCAACTCTGATTTTTCATGAACGTCGGATTCATGCCCACTTGCCTCTTCTCTCTCTCTTTTCTTTTCCCCTTTATTTCGTCCGATTATCTCATCCGGTGTTGGATTAGTTAAGCGTGTCTCAACACGAGGGAGATTCAACACGATAGAGATATCCATGATCAAGGATATTCATTCGACCCTTTTTTGGGTCTTCTCTATAACAAATGCCTTTTTGGGGACATTATGCTCGTTAGACTTGTCAAGTTGTTGCATAGATAATAGTTAATCTAGAGCTAGCTTGAACTATTGTCAAGCCAATTAGTCATCTACTCTTCCTGGTGTGTTTGGTAGTTTCGGATCTTATATCTAACGTTGATCTGAAATTCCCATTTTTTTCCTTAATGGGTCCATAAACAAACAGTATATTTCTCACCCACAGAAAAATGAGGATTTGAGATTATTAATATAAGGCCAAAACCTCAGATTTGAACTTTGATGGAAGCATAAGCCATGGCAATGACAATGAATTAAGATGCTTCGTAAATCTTTTGAAGACTTAAACCTAGAAAAAAAATATCAAAATGGGAACGAATTTATGGTGCCTTTTAATTAATTGGAGGAAGACTTCATTTTACTTCAAAACGGGAACGAAAATTGCTTTTCTTGTTTTTTGAAATTGAAGGTGAAAGATATGGCAATGAGCTGAGCAAGACTTGATCTAAGACATTCAAATTTTGACAACTTTTTCCAGTCTCCTCTTACGACCTGCTCACTACTCGGTAAAAAAATTCAGACATGTTTTCCGTAATTTTAGAGATAGAAAAAACAATGGCTTATTTATAAAAAAGGATGTTGACATCATAGGCAGTTTCTGTTTAGGATCCAATTTTTCTTGGGCATAATTCAAGAAACGAGCGTCATTTTTCGGTAAGGTTTGACATGTGATTAAATGTCACCTCTTAACAAGTGAAACTTCAAACAGTAAAGTTTTGTTTTGCCTATGCAAATTATAGTTAACTCTCTATATATATTGAAACGTATTCTCGAGGGTATAGCATATCCTGCTCAGGTCCACATGCAGTCTATGACCACAAAAAGGCCGTGGGAATGAAGGGGCCTTTAAGATATCTTCTGGTGGTGGAAAGTTAATCTCCTTTTCACCCGAAGTACATCAGCTTAAGATCCTGAAATTCCAAAGGGTAAAGAATATTTTTCAATTAAAACCAAAATGTAAACCACTAAGACCCGTCATTAGTATATTTGTGTGCGCGCCCACATATGACAGTACTCTTAAACACTTCGATGGTCCAGCAATGGATGGGAGTCCTGGAATTCGTGTGCAACTCTACCTATTTTAAATGTAGTGTTCAAATAAATTAAAATGTGAGCCTATCTTTTGCAGATCTGTTAAACCTTGGTGAGATATATATTAAATGTGCAACTGCTTACTATAGACTGAATTTTGGTGGCGAAGCGTACTTTTGTTGTTACACCATTTATTATGACATTTAATACTATATAAGTGTAGATAATTGTGGCTTAATCTGATGTACTATAATTTCCTGAACATTTTTAAGTATTAATATTAAAATAGTAACTTGAACAAAACGGTGATCGCGCGATAGAGAGAGTGTGTGCATAAGATATTCATATGGGTGCTATAGGTATTTTATTTTGCAGCTAAAATTGGCAGCTTAGTTTAAGTGGATGGCTTTAAACTGAAGGGTGAAACTTTCATAAGGCTTAAGAAGTTAAAATTAAATGCAAAGTTAAGACGGTTTTGAAAAATATTCTCAAACTACAAGGGTCGTTGCTGAGAAAGTCTCAGAGGATAAACATACCGGGTTAGCTTAATTAAATAACAATAAAAACAATAAAAATAACAACAATAATAATAATAACAATACCATGAATAACAAGATTTAATGAAAAGAGAGAACCAAAAAAAGAAAAGAACAAAAGCTGACAAAGTAGGAGAAGAATGAACGCGAAGTGTGACCGAGCAATAAGAATGAAGAAGGATTTCACAAGTTCATGTGAAGATGAAGTGGATGTAGCATCTTATGTGATGATGTATGCTGCCATCTGACGGTGGAAATATGACTCACAAATGGCCGTGCGACGTCATCTGACATCTTCATCTCCCATATTTCTCGGCACCATTTTCTATTTCCTTGTGGACATTTAATTCCTCAAGCTTCCGGAGACCCATGCAGTTCATCGTTCTATTAGTCTTTGGTCGGGAGTCTGAGTTATTAGGGATGTCAATGAATCAGATTCAGATCAAATATCAGATAATGTTTCTTTACATAAATCAGATATGAAAAACAGAGAAATTTGATATCCAAATAAAAAATCAGATCAGATTCGGTATTAAAAATTGGCATCCGATTGAATTCGGATTCGGACTCAGTATCAAATAGACACCCAATTGCATACCAGAAAAAAAAAGATAATGGATATCTAAACCCAAATTTACAGAACCCAATCTAAATAATGTATTTTATTCTACATTATTGTAAATTTATAAATCTGAATCGAAATTCGAATTCCCAAAATACCATGCGAATCTGAAATCAATGCAAACTTGGTCGAGCACTTGACGAGGTTTAGGCCACCTCCAGATCCACTCCAAGTAACATTTTGTTCATTAGCCTTCTTGCTTTTATAGCTGCATTTTTTCATCAATTTCATCAACACCCATGACACCTGGTTACGTATATGGTGCACAGCCTTTAAGAAAATGACAAGTGCCCCCCACTTGTACTAGCTCCTTAGCCCACTTTTGCATTCATGGGAACCTACGCACAAGCCTAGGCATATAACCAGCTTTGAACATCAACCCATGTCATTGATACTAGACTAAACACATGAGAGAGAGAGAGAGCACTTCTCAGTTACGGAAACAGGGATGCTGAGCATATGAAGAAGGGGTAAAGTGTGTCGCAGGCCTCCTCATGAGCTTGTTGTTGCCAACTCCACCATCATCAACATCATCGTTGTCTTCTCAAAAGATTTAGTGGAGAAAGTACGACTTAGCAAATGAAAGAACAGTAGGGCCTTCTACCTCTTGGGATCTATTATGGAAAATGAAAACGAATTCTTAAAGTTGTGCTATATTAACTTTGTTTTTTTACACCTACTGTAAAGCTGTAAAATTGAATCATGGTATTCCTTGCCATGCATGAGAAATTCTATAGAAGGTTGAAGGCATGATATTGTTGTAACAGAAAATATTCTTTTACGCCTATAAAAAAATTGATTATCTACATAAAGAGTATAAATATGTGAAAGGAAGAAGAGCACGATACTCTGTTCCATCCATTCCCAGCCTCCTTGGTTATGCCCTTTTGATTCCATGGCAGCCCTGATTTTCTCTTATGCGTCATCTGAAACTTGCAAGATATTGCAAGGGGAGGAATGTAGTGGTGGCAGACGAGAAGTGTTGGGCTTGTAATGGTGCACAACAGGTTGATGCATTATTTTGAGGGGCCAAAAAAGACAATGGTCTATTTTTCTATAGCCCTGCCTCCTCTTTCCCAAAAGTTCTTTATATGGCTAGATTTCTTTTGCACTGGTATAAATTGTTCCAAAAAATGTCAAATTAGGTGCTTCAATTTCATTGTTATTTCTGTTGGATAGTGGCCCTGAGCCCTATCCTTCATCTCATAACTGCAAGCCAGATTAAATTGAAAACTGATTTCCAAAATAATAGATTTCATTAAAAGGAAATTCAGAGCTTATTTTGTTACGATTTTCAAACCTGCCAGAAATTCTCTGGCGGTAATCGCTGCTGGGATTCAGGAAATCCTGGGAGGCAGACTATAAAGTCTCAGCTTATGTTCATCTGAAGGTTGATCATTAGATTAACCTTGCGACGCCTCACAAAGTGATGTAGTTAGCTATAAAAATACTGTTCTTGCTTAAACGAGCCTTGAGTCTATCCATTTTATACCTGTCACAGGATACTTTGCTCAAGGTTCAGTGTCGAGCACAAGCTTGGTCTTGGTTTGTTGAGTGGAGTTTGAACTGACCCTTTAAAGCACAATAGCTCGAGTAGGACAAGACATGAGCAGAGTTGGGCTCTAGCCCAGTTGTGTATAAACCACAACTATAATATATGCTATTGGCAATGACTTTTACCATAGCGAATAGTCATAATGCAGCTGCCAATAAACTTATTGGCAAGTACTCTTGCCCTAGTGAACAGCTAAGGTTGCCCTTGCCCTTTACAGCATGGGGAAAAGTCTTTTGTTAGGCCCAAGATCATTGTCAATAACATCATTGGTAAGAACTCATTGAGTTATTGACAATGGTAGAAGTCGTTGCTAGAAGTTCTTACAGTAGTGATTCCTCTACTGCTATAGGTCTCCTTTTTCTTTTGAAAACAAAACAAAATGCTACTTCTATAGCAGGTAAGCCAGTTCTTTCTAATTTGAAAGTGGGATGGCTTCAAACAAATAATCTAGATCGATAACAACAAACATAAACATAGACTACTGAAGCAAATAGAGAGAGAGCCGATAAAATGGGAATTCATAGCAAAATTTGGGGACAACAAGTCCCCTAAGTACAAGAATAAACCGCAAAAACATAAATAAAAGATGAATATCCAAGACAATCGCACAGTAAAACAAAAATAAAAAAAGGATGGTGTAGCACAGTCACCCAGCCGCAGACGGAGGACGGCGCCATAGCTGAATAGCAAAATGGACATCCCCCTACACCAGACGAGCCACAACATCTGGGGTTAATGATAGAAGACATAACAGGCGCAAGCTACAAAGAAAGCAATTTAGCAATAATCTTATAAGCTGTGCCTAAGATGGAGATCAGGCGAAAGTGGCTGATGTCCGTAGGGTTAGGATGCTTAGGCACTAAGACGTTGGTGGCGCGATTAAATTCCTTATGAAAAATGGAGTTGGAGGCACATTCATCACAAAATGTAAACACATCAGCGCTACAAGCTTCCCAAAAGGTGCGAAAAAATTCAAAAGGGAGAGATTGCACAGGAGACAGAGAGGGAGGAGAGGTGAAATTATGGAAGCAGGGCTCGAATCCAAAGATGCTTAGAATAGAAATCACGAAAATGGGCAGTCAAAGCTGGGAGAATGTCATCACTAAGAAAAACCCTATGGCCAATAACCATGGACTGGAGCAACGTTTGACGGCACCTTCAAGGTGCGGCCAAGTGGAAGAATATAGAATTTTGGTCTCCATACGAAAGCCAACCCAGCCTAGAATGCTGCTGCCAGTGGATAGACTCCCTAATCCACCACTCCTGAGCCAGACACTTGAGACAAAGGAGGTGGAAAGACTGATTCGTAGAAATATTATCAAAAGACTGGAGGGACAAAATCTCCTCATCCCAACCGGTCACCTCAAAAAACTTGCCATTGCAGAAAATGTGCTTCCAGGCAAAAACCACCCTCCAAATGGAGTGCAACTTCCGCGAGAGCCTGAAAGCAGCCCACCTACCATTGATGGTGCGAGTCCACCATTTAGGGATGCAGCGACAAAGGACTCATTTCAGAGCCACCAAAGCTCAAAACGAAACCTGGCACGCCTAGTACCAGCCCTACCCCGAATAAGGGAAAGGAGGAGCGGAGCATGATCAAACAAGTGTCTCGGCCCAGGAACCAAAGAGGATGGAAGAAAAGGAGAGAACAACTAAGGCAAGAGGAAGACCCGGTCCAACCTACGAAGAATCAGAGGATTCCTATTGTTGGACCAAGTAAACTTGCCATTACTCAGAGACACGTCAAAAAGACCGAACTCATGAACGAAGAAGTGAAAAGCCGACATAGATGGACCAGAAGGGACAAGAGATCAAGAGTCGTCAGGGCTAAGCAAACAACTGAAGTCTCCTGCCAAAAGCCAAGGTGAGGAAACAAGCTGACGAGCATGATGTAACTCATCCCATAGTTGGTCACGCAAGGCCTCAACGCAAGGGCCATAGACCGTAGTAACTAAGACCAGGCCAATGAGCCAAAGACCATTGAAAATGACCAAGATAGAGTAATAACCGACATGCGCCACATCCCTCGTAAGAGGAGGAGACCAGGCCACCAGGATGCCCGTAGGGGCACCATTAGCCGGAAGAAACCCAAAGGACGGTTGACGCAACAAAGTACAAACACAGGCGTGAGAAATCACAGACAATTTGTTGTCAACCACGATAAGCAAGGAAGGTCCATGCTGACGCACCCAAGAAGAGAGATACCTATGCCAATAACATGCTCCCAAGCCCCGCATGTTCTAACACACAACCCTCTTGAAGAAACCATGTGAAGAGGCGTACGTCTAGCCACTCTAGCAGTACCGAGAGGGAGGATGGAGGCGGCAGAAGCCCCAATCCTACACAATTCCCACTGCAACCGAGTAAGGTTGGAGTGGGTGGCCGGTGTAATAGCGGCAACAAATGAAGAATGAAGGAAATCAAGCTACTCCTGAGGAAGCATGTCCTTAAGAGAGGCAAGCACATCCAGAAGGGAGATGCCTAGCTCAGCATCTAACAAGGGAGAAACAGGTGGCAACCTATCGGGCAAGAGCGGGCAAACAGAAGGTCCGGTGGTGGGACCAAGCAATCGAGCAGAAGACTGAGGGTAGCAATGGACGCATAATCAATTACGCAGGGTGGGGGAAATAGCGTCAACACAAGAGAGGTGGGGGATGACAGGGCTAATCGGGGGAAGGGGCAAGCAGGTGGGGTTGCGAGAACACTGCAACAGAATGCGAGGAGTAGTACACGCAGGGAAGGCAAGCTGGTGACAATGCAACTGTCAATGGAAACAGAAGAAAACCGAGCAGGTGGGCAAAGGAGGTGGTCCTAGACGGTGGGGGTGGCAAAGGGGGGCCGGTAACAAGGGTAAGGAGCAAGGAACATGCAACAAATGGAGATGGACTGACTATGAGAGACGAATCGACAGAGGTCAAAGCAACGGAGGTCATAGTCGAGAAAGAGCAAGCAACAACAGTTACCTCAAGGGGGTGACCCCCTGCTGACGGGAGGGCAGCTGACTGTGATGGTGCAAAGGACCGGATGATGCCACGATCAGATAGAGCAATAAGCAGCACCTCGGGGAGCGCGGCGGAGAGCAGGCAGGGCACGACCGAGTAGGCAAGGCCACCTCCAGCGGTGAGGGAAACAAAGGCGGGAGCTGAGGTTGCGAGAGCTCGACAAGCGAAGAAAACTGGTGCAGCAGACCACCTTGGTTGAAGACCCACGGGACCGCTACTTAGAAAGGCACCCCATGTGCCAAAACAAGTAGGCCCAGGCCAAGGAAGTCTGATAGAGTCAAAGAAGATAGAGGTAGCATCCGAAGCAGGTGACTGAGAAGCAGCTGGTAGAGGAACCTAGACCCAAAAGGTGGAAGCGACGGTCGCAAAGCCATGCAGTCAACCGAAAAGTCACCGGTCATTCTGACTAGCAGGAAAACGACATCAAGAACACGTGGTAGCCCGACGGCCATTCAAGGTATTACACCTCAGACACCACCAATGGCCCCATCAGACGAGGATAGAAGCGACAGACCGAAGAAGGCGATGTAGCTTGGAAGCACGATGGGAAGAGGGGACACACCAAGGTGAGGGAGCCGGCTTACCAATGGAGACCACCTTGGGAAGCCTCGGCCACAAGGAATAGTCACCCATCTGCAAAAGGATAAACAAATAGCGTGCGGCTGGTAGGAATGCCTGGAAGACGCTGCGAGCGTCTTGCAATATAAGCAAGCCGACGAAAACACAATTGAAGATGGTAGACTGCCAACTGAATGACAACGCCATAGCCTGACGAACCCCCTTAGGCGAGCAAAGAAAACTAACTACAACACGACAAAACAAACGATTAAGGGGAAGGGGGTTACCCAGCCTGATCCCACAAAGACTGGGACCACCAACCCAAGCTCCATGTGGTGATCGCAAAGGAAAAGGAGGAGGGAGGGTGGCCACAAGACCAACTCTAGGCAAGAACAAAAAGGCCGGCAAGAAAAACAATGAAGCCAAGCAGCAACGTTTGGACCCTCTCAAAGCCTAAGCTCAGCACGGCCCCGCAGGCCGATGAGATGCCACTTAGCGCGACGTGAGAGCAAGGCACTGAAAGAGGACTGGACAGCTATGAAAACGATCCAAAAGAAGAAGTGGATAGCACAAGCTGTAACGAGAATTTCATCAAACTGTTGCCGAGCATGGAGAGGGCACAACAAAGCAAAAAGTAGGAAACACAGTGCTGCAAGCAGAAGCAGTTGAGGAACGAGAGGGAGGAGGAGCAAACCGCCCCAGGAAGGACCTGGTAGTCAAGCAGGCAGAGTGGATTCAGGAGAAGAAGCGGCTGGAGGAGGAGGCGATTAACCTAGCCAGCAGCCACGGGCAACGTTGAAGGGCAGGAGAGGAGGGAGTGCAGATGAAAGAGGGAGAGGGACCAATGTTCATCGTGAGAGGTCGGGGACTGGGTGCCTCATTTCGGTGCTTCTCAACACTATCCGGACGAGCACCATAGGAGGGGAGTCTGGTGGATGTCTCCACGAGTGAGAGGGGGAGTCGTAGGCGAGAGAGCATAACAAGGCCCTAAGAGAGAACCACCCAGAGCGAGCGAGAGAGAGAGAGAGAGAGAGAGAGAGCAATAAGAAGAAAATGAGAAGGGGGGAGAGAGAGAGAGAGAGAGAGAGATGAACACTCTATGCATCAGATTTTGGATTAACAAAAATATAGAAGGAAAAACGAACAAAAAAACAAGTCAGACTTTTAGGCTATATGCGAGTTAAATTACATGTCATTTCTTGTGAAGGTTGTCTTAAAATGTCATCAGAAAATTATTTACAACTTACAAATGTAGTTGTGAAGATTAAAACATCTCAAAATCATCCACCATCAAGTTATAAATTGTATATAAGCGTCTCTAAGAAAATAGCACCGGTCAGTCCTTCGTAAAGTTGCTGATCCCTTTGACAATCGTTTGTTTATTAATTGACGCCATTGCCATCACAACTCAGCTAAAGAAAGTATGTGTTCCCAGAAAGAAGATTCATTTATCTTTGTACACCATCCATCTTAATTTTCTCATTATGTTCTGTTTCTTTTAAAAACAAATGATTAAGGGGAAGGGGGTTACCCGGCCTGATCCCACAAAGATTGGGACCACCAACCCAAGCTCCATGTGGTGATCGCAAAAGCAAAGGAGGACGGAGGGTGGCCATAAGACCAACCCCGGGCAAGAACAAAAAGGCCAGCAAGAAAAACAATGAAGCCAAGCAGCTGTGTTTGCACCCTCTCAAAGCCTAAGCTCAGCACGGCCCTGCAGGCCAATGAGACGCCACTTAGCGCGATGTGAGAGCAAGGCTCCGAGAGAGGACTGGAAAGCTATGAAAACGATCCAAAAGAAGAAGTGGATAGCACAAGCTGTAACAAGCATTTCATCAAACTGTTGCCGAGCATGGAGAGGGCACAACAGAGCAAAAAGTAGGAAACACTGCAAGCAGAAGCGGTTGAGGAATGAGAGGGAGGAGGAGCAAACCGCCCAAGGAAGGAGCTGGTAGTTAAGCAGGCGGACTGGATTCGGGAGAAGAAGCGGCTGGAGGAGGAGGCGATTGACCTGGCCAGCAGCCACGGGCAACGCTGAAGGGCAGGAGAGGAGGGAGTGCAGATGAGAGAGGGAGAGGGACCAATGTTCGTTGTGAGAGGTCGGGGACGGGGTGCCTCATCTCGGTGCTTCTCAACACTATCCGGACGAGCACCATAGGAGGGGAGTCGCAGGTGAGAGAGAAGAACAAGGCCCTGAGAGAGAACCACCCAGAGCGAGAGGGAGAGAAAGAGAGAGAGAGAGCAATAAGAAGAAAATGAGAAGGGGGGAGTGAGAGAGAGAGAGAGAGAGAGAGATGAACACTCTATGCATCAGATTTTGGATTAACAAAAATATAGAAGGAAAAACGAAGAAAAAAACAAGTCAAACTTTTAGGCTATATGCGAGTTAAATTACATGTCATTTCTTGTGAAGGTTGTCTTAAAATGTCATCAGAAAATTATATACAACTTAAAAATGTAGTTGTGAAGATTAAAACATCTCAAAGTCATCCACCTTCAAGTTATTAATTGTATATAAGCATCTCTAAGAAAATAGCACCTGTCAGTCCTTCGTAAAGTTGCTGATCCCTGTGACAATCGTTTGTTTATTAATTGACGCCATTGCCATCACAACTCAGCTGAAGAAAGTATGTGTTCCCAGAAAGAAGATTCATTTAGCTTTGTACACCATCCATCTTAATTTTCTCAATATGTTCTGTTTCTTTTATTCCCCCTATAATGCAATTTGGATAGAGTGCGATCAGAACATCCTTCTCTTTTTTTAGGAAACTTTGCTGGCCGTAACATGATCCTCTGACCTACAGCATCTCACATATAAAATGAAAAATTAATGAATAAGTGAAAATGAAGCAATGCTCGTCGACACTACACTAAACACATGAGAGAGAGAGAAAGAGAGAGAGAGAGAGAGCTTTGCAGTGATTGAAACAGGGATGGGGAGCACATGAAGAGGGGTAGAGAGTTTATTTCCTCTCTTAAGTGTAAAGTGTGTCGCCGGCCGCCTCATGAGCTTGTTGTGGCCAACCCCCATTATCAACGTTGTCGTCCTCTTCAAAAGAGATTTACTAGAGAAAGTATGATTTAGCAATTTCTAACATTCAAGATGCCATGAAGCTCAAACGGAAGAATGTTAGGTCCTTCTGCCACTTGGGATCTGTTACAAAAAATGAAAACTATTTGTTAAAGCTGTGTTATAAACTTTGTTTTCTTTACACCTATTGTAAAGGTGTAAAATTGAATCGTGGGGTTCTTTGTCGCACATGTGGAATTCTCTAGAACGTTGATGGCATGATTCTCTTGTAACAAAAAATATTCTTTCACGCCGGTAATTGATTATGTACAAAAAAACAGTATATGTGAAAGGAAGAACAGCACGATGCCAAATGTCATGGGAAAAGATGAGCCAGCCAAATGTTGTTGAAACAGAAAACCGTGGTGACTTAAACTAGCGACTTTCTTAATCGCATGCACTGTTTCTGGCATCCAGCGGTTCAGGTAGCATCGCCAGCCTTCCACGATCCTCCAGAAGTCATCCCAGAAGAGTTCAAGCAAGCATCGATTCATTCCCTGCGATTGAAGGATTATCGGCATTCCATAGAGTGGTTCTTTGGTGAACCTGCCCCTTTCACTTCTGTTCATGATTCCGACCACCTTTTCCGGTCAATCATCATGAACAGCATCCCAATGTTTTATATTAAGTTCTTCTTCCTAGACATTATAGTAAAATGTATTAAGACATTTCGGAAGCCTCCATTTGTTTCCCCATGTTTTACAGTGGAAGAGAATAACGCCCAAAGTGCCTCCATTTCATGTGAATTTTATTCTTAACACAGCAAGTAATTGCAAATATTCCTATTGTTTATCCTTGTGAAAAGCACATAATCTGTTATGTAAGAACCTGTAAATCACTTAGCTAGTTTTAACCTAATATGTTGCCATAATATTAAAAGAGCAATATTTAAGTCTAGAACTCCCTGAAGATATATAATTAATTTCGTGCTTAACGGAACAATAAAATCTATATACTAATTTCTGAATAAATACGGAAGCATCTATTCCTTGTTGTCAGAACGAAACAATTTGGCATGTTTAGCTTAGGTAATTGGTATCAGGATTGGAAATTAACACATAGGAGGATATTAAATTTCCACAGTAAATTATTCACAATTAATTAATATTGAAGCTATTAAGTTTTTTTTACAAAAATATTTTGAAAAGTCATTAATAAAAGTGGTGTGTGTCGGTTGCTAACAAGTCTGAACAAAATCCCGAAAATGGTTTCAATTAATCTGTTGATTCTAGCTCATTGTGCATATCTTTAAGACAACAGCAACATTTTCAGGGATTGTGGATGCTCATGTACAGTGGACATCCCAAACAGTGCACCAATGAATGAACAGCCAATAATTGAATTTTATTTATTTATTTATTTTTTTTTGGGGGGGGGCAGCGAGAGGGGGAGAGAGAGAGGGGGGGAGATATCGTTGATTTTTTTACAAAAAACACAAATGAAATATTAGTGACTTAAAGGCTTAGAAAATTTGTTTCTCTTTTAATTACGAAAAACAGCAAAAACATTTTAGTTATACTATTTGCTAAGTTATTTTTCTTAATATCTGTTATTATATTTTTTCAAAAATTGGGGAGGATCGTATGAAATTTTCTGCTCAATCGACCATCACGCATGTTCAAACAAATATAGACACGAAGCATAGATGGTTTTCTGGGTTTTCAAACTTGGTATATATTTTTCAAACATTTAATATATTTTTCTGTTTGGCTCACAACCTGTCGTTAGGCATATTCTGATCTTGATTAATTTATATTTTCTATGTAACTTTTATCTACAAATACAAAAAAAAACAACAAAAAATTCACTTTCAAATTAGTTGATATCAACCGACATATAATTAACGAGTTAGACACCCTGTATTTGCCAACTATTTCCCAAATTCCAATGATTTTCCAGTTTTCTCCTTTTTGTTCGTTTATAGCTCGAATTGGCTTGGGCAGACCATGGCTTGGTTTCATACCAAAACCTAAAAATAGGGTTTCGTTCTTTGTAATATATGGTGGACCCAGGGCTGCATGCACGAGTCAAGTCGAGCTCTAGTTGGGTCAGCTCGAGTCGACTTCACTCAGAAAACTCGAGGTCAAACTCGACTCAAGCTCCAGAACAAGCTCAAGCTTGACTCGATGATACAACATTGGGCTCAAACTCGACTCACTGAACTCATTTATGTTAAACATGTCTTGTTTCATTTAACTTGTCAAACTGTATTAACTCGTTTAGATTTTTTGTCGTTATAATTCAATATTTATTGTATAGTCGAGTCGAGTTGAGTTCTTACAACTCTAACTCAACTCGTTTAACATTTCGAGCATACATTTGAACTCAAGCTCAACTCGTTAATAAACAAGTCAGGTTCAAGTTGAGCTTCAACGAGTGAGTTCGATCGAGTCGAGCTTGAGCTGGCTCAACTTGTTGTGCAGCCCTAAGTGGAATTCTCTTTCAGACATATAGTATTAATCTACTTATTGATCGGGTCTTTTGAGATGCACCGAGATTCCTTTTGGAATAGATTTCAAGGAAAACGAGCTATAACTGATCTTGTTTGGCCTTTCACCCCTAGCCACAAGTCGTTCCCATATTTCTGCCACATGCATGGGCTCGGTCCTCGAAGGCCTGGTAGAGCTTGTTTGAACCTGGCTAGATCGATCAGTTTAGGGTCAAATAGGAAGAACTATCTGCAACCTCTAGAAAGCACCTACACTTAACGGCTTAAGCAGCTGTTCCCAAAAGGTTGCCGTTAGAGTGAGTGTCCCCCGCCGGGTCTATGCTCCGCTCCTTTGACTGATTGTTTGCATCCAATCTCAGGTTCTCTGTTACACTAGCCTCCCCGCTCACCAAAGTGAGGCTGTGCAGCTGAACTGACCCTTCAAGACTCACTGATCGGGCAGGCGAGTCCTCGAAAGTGTTCTTCAGTCTGATTTCCATGAAAACTACTAAAGCTGCAAAATATTACGCTCTAATTGACAAGGTAGAGCGCTAAAGTGTTGGAAAAAGTCCTAATTCCTAAAGAGGAAAAAGTAAAGCCTCGACTCCAAGGGTATTGCCTCCCAAGTATTGAATTTGCAGTGGCACTGAATGGGCCAATGGAAAATCAGCGAGTTATATATTAATGGGTTTAAGAAGCTGCAGGGGCATCAGCCATTAAAATAAAGGGATTATTTACAAAATTACTCATCTCAATCTAAATTATCTACAAAGGAAGAGAAAAATAAAATGGATAATTTTCAATAAAAGGGCAACTGTTTAAATTATTCCTTATAATTTTAGTGACTTCCATGCCGAAGCAACTCGTTGAGATTTATCCAAAAAGTTGAGTGCACGTTTCTTGATGTTTAAGAGTTGTCTGGTGAATTACTATTTGAACAAGAATCGAGCCACTTTGTATAATTTTGTGAAAGATTGCAGAAATATTTCAGTACATTCAGTCTCAGATGTGCTAGTGTTTTAATGGCACATTACAAAAAAACATTTAACGAAAAATAGTTTTTTAAAAATTATTTTTTAATTAGTTTTGCAAAACAGATTTGTATGTTTGGATATAGAATCAAAACAGTTTTTTGTTTTTAATTAATTTTGGTAAAATATTTTCTTCCAAAAATTATTTTTTTTGTAAAACTTGCATTTCTTGTCATCCAAACTCTTACGAAACAGTATCTTAGAAGGAAGATTCGGTTTTTACCTCAAAAAATGAGTTTTGCCACCCAAACAACTTAAGAATGCGTTCTTGTGAATAGGAAATATTAATCCTCTGAGGGAGGAAATCAACAGGACACTCTTGGAAAACGATCCAAACACAAAAAAAATTATATGTTAAAGTTTTTTGACTTGGTATGCGGGAGAAAAGTCGACGGATGGAATATGCCATGGGACAAAAAAAAAGTTTAACCAATAGATATACAAAACCATCTGATCGAAACTAGTGTTTTGAGCAATTATTTCTAAAACCTGACTAATTAAATGCATGTGCGTTGCCGAGACAACTAAACAATTAAAATTAAATTACAAACGTTTGATCACTTTCAGAACCCATCATATGTTAAGTCCTAACAGAAGATACCATGCCAAGGGTCGGAAATAATCAAAATACTCTTTTATTAAAATAATCAGAGATAGTTTATAGTCATACTATTGAATGGTTGACAGATGTCGAAAAAAATATATAAAATGGTACGTAGATGTGTTCAGTGAACAACCAATAAAAAATGCATGAGGAACCACTAAAAAAGTCAGGGCGGCTTCGATGTGAATGCAGGTATAATTATAGTCATATTTTCAGATATAGGTTTATTTTTTGAAAGACTTGACTCTCTCCCCCTCTCACCCTTCAAAGACGGATTTATTTCATAGAGCATTTTTTTTCATGGGCACAAGATGGCGAAGGGTGTTTCTGTATACGTCATGCATATAGCTTGCTTCAACCAACTGGTGTCAACTGGTTTCCTCATAACCTCCTTTGGGCTGGGGTCCTACTCGACGATCCAAAATTCTTGCATGGTTTATTCTATTGGACCACATTCAGACTCAAAATAACCTCACAAGATCTGGTTTTCACCTTGGAAGCAAGTGTCCTTTATGTTATTGTGCTGAGGTCTACCACTCACCTGGTGTGGTTTTGTCGAGTGTCTCAAGATATTTATGCGCTTACCTGGTCTATGCCTCATATTGAAGTCACAACCATATCTACAATTCAGAACCTTGATCCATGGACCAGTTAGAGTGAGAAACAAAAAGAAATGGCGTACCATTTAGAGAATGACTGTTTACGTATGGGGCATTTGGAACTCCAGAAATGATATTATTTATAGGAATGAGACTGTCTTAGTTCAGTGCATGACATCCTCTATTTTGTATCATGTCTGGTTAATTTCCAGTAACCTATGGCGAAGTGGTGATACCTCCAACTTCTTACAGGAATTAAGAGATAATCTTTAGATGTAATTACTTTTTCAAATTCAACTTTTTGCTGTACTTATGTTAATGTTATGTTAATTTTTATTTCTCTCCCTCTCTCTCCCTCACTCTCTCTCTCTCCCTGAGAACACTGCAATTTAAAAATGTGTAGGGTGGCTTCGATGTGAATGGTTTGCATATGCCAAAAGAAAATCAATGTATATTGTAGAGTTTATTCTGCTATCAAACCTAAGGGCCGGCGAGGTAAAAAAAAGAAAAAAACTGGCAGGTCGGGCAGGCCCAGGCTAGGTATTATGGTCCGATTTAATTCAATATATACATCATCAAACCTTATTTCTCTCTCTACTCACATATAGGCAGTATGGATTCATATATTTTCAATTACAATGAATTAGGTGAAGATAATTTTCTTATCAGTTGTTTTCTTTAATAGATTATAGTACTCTTCTAAACAAAGTAATTACCAAACAAGCAAGAACGAACATTTTAAAACCAAAATACAACATGACATTAACAACCTTTAACAATTGAAAGACCGTGATTCTGTGGTTGTTTATACAACTGGACTGAAAGAACGGAGAGAATTAGCTACAAAAAATGGCAACAACGATACTAAAAAAAATAAAGCATTAATTAGAAGGAAGCAATATACATTTCTATTTCATTTGGAAGACTGTGACTGCACTGGCTTATTTTTCTTTCATGAATGACATAACCATGCCCAATACAATTATTGGTTGACATTTTGAGTAATTTGGTTCAATAACCTTAGCGTTCTGTGGTCCATTCTTGCCCTTCTTTGATATTTAATTAATTGAAAGAAAAAGAATGGCTACCCTAACGATGAATGTCGTCATTTTGTGGTGAAGAATCGATGAAAAGCTACTCATTTTGAAGGGAAGAAAAGAACCATTCGACAGCCTTGAACAGGGATGGGGGAAAGGGTGTGAGGTTTCAACCTCTTATTGACTTACCAAAAGAGAAGAAAAGAAAAAGGAAAGCTTGTGTGAGAAGTTAAATGATGAAAATTTTACTTTGCTGACCCCTCTTTGATGATGACTAAGCTTCTCCATAGATTTACCTCTGCCTCCATGGATATGTCCAAGAAGATGCTGTCTTATTATCTTTTATGAAAAGCTGGTAATTGATGGCGAGCAGTTGAATTGGCGCGCCCAAAGAATTCTTCTGCTAGGGAACAATAGAAAATGAAACTCAGGAGATGTACACTTACATATGAACTGAGAAGATGTTTCCTCTTTTTCCTCATCACTGTTTAGCAAAGCCATCGCTGCTGCGTCTACCATTGTGAATGCCTTTTGTTAGGATTTGCAAAACTGTTGGGTTGTAAGAACTTTTTTCTTTAATTTCCAAAAGTTCCTTCACTGAAGGGCAGTAATGCTTTGAATTTTGAACCAAACAAAACACTATGTAATTATTCCATAAATATAAATATGCACGAAACAGTCCTACACCTGCCTCTGCCTCTGCCCCTGCCTTCAGACCATAAGACGAAGAAACAACTAAAAGAAGCTGGCCGCCTCAGTAATGAGGCCTTAGAGGTGCAGGCAGCCACGGCTTCTTCCTTCCTTTGACTCCAAGGTTCAGGACGAAGGGATTGACACATACTCATGACCGCCTACCTATCACTTGGGCCATAAAATATATATAGGTGTGAGAAACAGCATTGCGGACATATGACATAATTTGCATGAAGCATACCTTCAAAGATGTGAGCTATATCACACTTGCCGCCCTTGTTTCTTTCCTTCTAATGATGTAATAACAAAAACATGAATAACAAGGTCTAATGAAAAATGAGAACCGAAAAAGAGAAACAACTAAAGCTGACAAAGTAGGAGATGAATGAACGTGAAGAGTGACCGAGCAATAAGAACGAAGAAGGATTTCGCATGTTCGAGTGAAGATGACGTAGATATAGAATCTGATTTGTTTCAGCCTCACCACTTGATACTGAAACAATTTCGGGTGGCTATTCAATGTTTGTGCAATCAGTAGTCATGTCCTCATCTTGCCTTTCAGTCAGTTGATGAGAACAAGGGCCTTGCTCATTTGAATTTCTGTTCTCGAGTATATGATTGCCATCAAATATGAAATGAATAACTGGAAAATATGAGACTTTGCTTTGATCCTTTGAGAGTTTGATGGGAAATTCTGTTTCATTGAAGACCTCCCTACTAACGATTTTTTTCTTTTGTTTCCAAATCAAGTAGTTTGTAGCCTTTTTGTTCAGTAGGATACCCAATGAACACACCTCGTTGAGCCCTGCAATCAAATTTTCCATGTGGTTTGAGGTAGGAAGCAAAACACAAGCAACCAAACATACATTGATGCTTGTAAGTTGGTTTTCTTTTAAATAATTTTTCAAAGGGAGTTTGATTGTCAAATTTTTTTTTTATGGGGTTCTATTTATTAAATATGTGGCCGTTAATACACGTAGGTGCCAACATTTTAAGGGTAGGCCTAACTGAAACTTGAGACCACGGGCCGCATTCAAGATGTACCAATGCTTTCTCTAAGCCACGCCGTTTTGTTGAGGCATGTAGGGGCATGAATGTTGATGTAGGATGTCTCTATCACGGAAAAAAAAATTATGTCATTTGAGAAGAACTTGGTTCCACTATCTCTCATGATTTTAACACATCTATTTTGAATTGTTGCTCACTCATGTTAATGGAATGTTTAAGTAAATCACCTATTTCAATTTTATACTTCATTAGGTAAAACCACATGGCTCTAGAAAAACCACATTTCGAGTATGTGATGCTTGGGGTATGGTCCCGAAACATCACAATGTAGCAAATCAAAAGGTTTAGCAAAAGAATATTCACTTAATTTGAATGTCACTGTAGATTGTTTTGCAACACGACAGACTTTACGGAAATTATTTGACAACTTAATGACAGTCATGCTTTCAGAGCATTTGATTCTTTGAGCGAGATGGGTGCCCAAGTCTCAGATGCCAAACATCAAAATCTAATTGAGTGGGTTTCGTAAACAAGCCGTCTACAGTGGAAAAAGAAGAGTCTGCCTGATGAATCACCCTGCTCAGTCCTCGTCATGGAGATCGGGTCCGGCACAAAGCACCCAGTAGTCGGGAAAATCAAATGACATTTGGTTTGCTGAATAAATCTGCTCACAGATAGCATGGTGTAAACAAAATTGGAAGATAATACACGTTTTCAGAAAAATGGAAGCTGACAAAACAACTTTACGGACATGTGTAGCATAAACCGTTCTGTTGTCAGAAACTCTAATAGAAAATGAAACAGCTAATTTTGTATCATCTAGCAATGATTGAAGGCAGCTTGATATGTGGTGACTAGCACCAATATCTATTACACAGGTGTCAAGTTTGAAGGATGACATACCTGAAAAGTTTATTTGGGCTACTGATCGATTTTTTGAGGAGTTGTTTTAATTGAATATATTCATGTTGAGTTAGAGTTGGAGCAATGTCCTTGTTGGACTATTTGCCATGCATGGTAGAGATTAAGGCAGTGGAATCAGTTTTCTCTCCAACAGAGGCGTCGATAATAGCCCCCTAAAGTCAGTTTTCTGGCCACTATTTTCCACCTTCAAAATTTGGAGGATAACCATTTAATTTGAAGTATCCTTCCTTTGATGTCCAGCAATCTTGCCGTAATTGCAGAAGTATTGTGGGTGCTTGTTTTGCTGGTCTTTGAAGGCCTTCAAGTCTGCACTTGCTGAGATACCAACATGCTCGACAGCACTACTTTGAAGACGAGCTTCTCTCTGCGTCTCCTCTTGAAGGACCAGTGCATAAGTCTTTTGTAGAGAGGGCAGGGAATCCATAAGAAGAATATGCCTTCTTATAGCATTGAATGAATCATTCAATCCCATAAGAAATTCAATGACTCTCTCTTCTTGTTGCTTTTCAGCAACCACAATCAAGGCACCACAAGAGCATTCCAATAGAACATCGTAGGATGAAAGCTTATCCCAGTAGGATTTCAGTTTTGTAAAATAAAGAGCAACAGATATATTTTCTTGATTCAAAGGACTGATGGAGGATTTAAGCTGGTACTTATGAGGGGTTGCGCTTTCAGTGAATCGGTTCTTTACGTCTGCCCACACTTCAATAGCTGTGGTGGTGTAGATAGCATTGCTTGATAATTCTTCCGAGATGGAGTTAAGAATCCATGAAGGTCCATGTGATTGCAACGTCTCCACATCTTGATCTCATGAGCTGCAACGCTGGGTTTGGGAAGACTGCCATCAACAAAGGTCAACTTGTTTTTGGCATACAGTGCCATTATCATAGCACGACTCCCGGTTGAGTAGTTTTCACTAGTCACTAATTGTGAAACCAATACAATACCATAAGAGGACTCTGCTCCACCAGCTGAAGAAGAGTTGGAAGCATTACCAGTCGACGCCAGGGCTCTGAGACCATGCAAGTATCAGAGTATGCACAACAGAAATTAAAGGCGGTGATGGAATCAACAGGCACAACAGAGAAGGCTGAGCACGATGCTTTGTTCCATCATGCTCAGCCTTCTCTGTTGTAACTAGTGGTGTTCCTTGTACAGCAAGAGTATAAATATGTGAAAGGCTGAGCACGATGCGTGACAAGGAACACCACTATTTACTTTTACGGCTTTACAATAGGTGTAAAGAAAACAAAATGATTAACACAGTTTTAAGAATTAGTTTTCATTTTTCATAACAAATCCCAAGAGGCAGAATGCCCAAACGTTCTTCCGTTTGAGCTTCATAGCCTCGTGAAGGATGGAAATTGCTAAATCATACTTTCTCCAGTAAATCTCTTGAGAAGACGACAATGATGTTGATGATGGTGGAGTTGCCAACAACAAGCTCATGAGGAGGCCTGCAACACACTTTACACCTAAGAGAGGAAATAAACTCTCTACCCCTTCTTCATATGCTCCCCATCCCTGTTTCCATCACAGAAGCTCTCTTTCTCTCCCTCTCATGTGTTTAGTCTAGTATCGATGACATGGGTAGATGTTCAAAGCTGGTATTAGGCTCTTGCGGATGCCAAGTACCCCAAAAGTGGGCTAGGGAGCCAGTGGGCCAGGGAGCCAGTGGGCCAGGAGGGACACTTATCATTTTCTTAAAGGCTATCGACCGTGCATGTAACCTGATCTCGTGGGTAGTGATTAAAAAATGCAGCTATAAAAGCAAGAAGACTTATGAAGAAAATATCACTTAAAGGCTATCGACCGTGCATGTAACCTAAACCTCGTCATGTGCTCGACCAAGTTTGAATTGGTTTCAGAATCGGATGATATTAATTTAAAATTGGGGATTCAAATTTGGGTTCAGATCTATAAATTTACAATAATGTAGAATAAAATACTTTATTTAGATTCGGATCTGTAAATTTGGGTTTATATATCCATTATCTTTTTTTGTTTCCGACTGGGTATCTATTTGATGCTGAGTCTGAATCCAAATTTAATCGGATGCCAATTTTTAATATCGAATTCTATCTGATTTTTTATTTGGATATCAAACTTCTCTTCTTTTCATATCTGATTCATTTAAAGAAACTTGATCGGATATTTGATCTGAATCAGATTCACTGACATCCCTAATAACCAGCCTCCCCACGAAAGGCTAATAGGACGATGAACCCCACGGGTCTCCAGAAGCTTGAGGAATTAAATGCTGAAAAGGAAATAGAAAATGGCGACGATAAATATGGGAGATGAAGATCTCAGATGACGTTACAAAGCCATTTGTGACTTGTTATTTCCACCATCAATTGGCAGCATACATCATCACAAGCTCTGCTCCTTCGACTGATTGTTTGCATCGCATGTCAGGTTCTCTGTTACACTAACCACCCCACTCACCAAAGTGAGGCTGTGCAGTTGAGCTAACCCTTCAAGACTCACTGATGGGGCTGGCGAGTCCCCGAAAGTGTTCTTCAATCCGATTTCCATGAAAACTACTAAAGCTGCAAAGGATTACACTGTAAGGCTGCGTTTGACTGCAAGGAAGAATTTAACGTGGTAAATTTACCACAGTAAATTTTTCTGGAAAAAAATACGGGATGAAATTTAACCCTCTTCTGATTTGAGGCCCTGTTTGATTGCAGGGAGGTTTTTTGCAGGGTAAAATTAACTGTGTTTGATGCACAAGGTAGTTTTTTGCAGAGTAAATAACAGAAACATAACAACAAAATTATCTAGTAGTGACAATAATCATAAACATTGGATGACATTATCTAGAAATATAGTGTCTTAAATTGTGTAAAACCCATGCTAAAGAGAAGTCAATTTCTCTTGAATAATTCGAAGCACCCACAGTGGCCACTACTGTAAAAAGGAATCTTTGGTCACTCAAAAGAGTATGAGAATTTAAACAATACCGATCTTTCTGGTCAAAGCAACGTGCTGTATTTGTCTTAAAGTGAAACCCTCTCTAACCATGAAACTCACTACCCCGAAAGCATACTGAACCTTGAAGAGTATCGAGCTAAGAGCTATCTAAGATGACAGGAACAGTTCAGAAATACTATAATAAAGACGAAAGCACATCATTCAATACTAATTTCGAGGATAATGTTGGCGCCCTCAAGATTCAGATAAAATCACTTGTCTACAACTTCAAAGAGTCCAAGTTTACACAACTTCTATTCCAGCTTTCTTTTCTGGAACATGGAAACAACAAGCATATATAACAATCTCCAAATTTCAACATTTCAACAGTATTTCTTTGTGTGCTCTCCCAATGGAGTCTACCAATCGATTTAAGTAATGCGAACACTGCAAAATATGGGCCATATGGTCCTGCAAATGATTGGTGTACAGTTTCAGCTTTGATTCACAAAACAAGCAGTTAGAGACTCTAAACACTCAAAGACCAATGAAAGCACCCAACAATCAAGAAACCTGAAGGTAATCAGACGCTTCTTGAGAACAAATTAGTCATTATTGCAGGTTTTCATGGATTCAAAAAACTTGCACATGCTGTCAGTTTCAAGACGACATTCAGGTTTGTTGACTCACCTGGAGAGTTGCAAGCTTCTTTCAGCCACCCCTGCATAGAGGGGGAAGAGAAAGGGATTAGGGCACCCTCTAGCAGAAACAGAGGGAGAGGGGGAAGAATCAAGGCCACCTTATCTGGCTTCCACACAATGAGGAAGAGGGCTTCGACAGAGGGCGGAAGAGGCAAATCGACAGAGGGGAAGAGGGCTTCGACAGAGAGGCCAATCGCCGGCTTCAACACAGGGAGGAAGATGGCTTCGCAGAGAGGAAGGGGCGAGAAAGAGAGACGAGAGATGGCGGCTTCGCAGAGAGGAAGGGGCGAGAAAGAGGGACAGAGACGACCGCTTCGCAGAGAGGAAGGGGCGAGAAAGAGAGACGAGAGAGCCTAACGGCTCTCAAAATAATCCGCGGTAAAAAGTCCGACGTCCTTAGGTCGGACTTTTTTCCGCGTTAAATTTACCTCAATCGTACACTTTTATCGGATCAAAATTTCCTGCGTTTGATGCAGCGCAGGATTTCCGTACACAAAAATGAAATTTCACCCGCTTAACAGTGTTTCCCACTGCAATCAAATGCAGCCTAATAGACAAGGTCGAGCACTCAAGTGATTGAGATAGTCCTAATTCCTAAAGGGGAAAAGGTAAAGCGTACACTCCAAGGGTATTGTCTCCCAAGTATTGAAGTTGTCGCGGCACTGAATAGGCCTATGGAAAATCAGTGACTTATGTATCAATGGGTTTAAGAAGCTGCAGCGGCAACAGCCATTAAAACAAAGGGATAATTTACAAAATTACTCATTTCAATCTAAATTATCTGCAAAGGAAGAGAAAAATAAAATGGATAATTTTCAATAAAAGGGCAACTGTGTAAATTATTCCCTATAATTTTAGTGACTTCCATGCCGAAGCAACACATTGAGATTTATCCCAAAAGTTGAGTGCACGTTTCTTGATCTTTAAGAGTCGACTAGTGATTTACTATTTTCCCAAGAATCGGGCCACTTTGTATAATTTTGTGAAAGATTGTGGAAATATTTCAGTACATTCAGTCTAAGATGTGCTAGCGTTTTAACGGTCCACCACAAAAAAACGGTTTATGAAAAGTAGTTTTTTAAAAATTATTTTTTAATTAGTTTTGCAAAACAGATTTGTATGTTTGGATATAGAATCAAAACAGTTTTTTATTTTAAATTAATTTGGGTAAAATATTTTCGTAGAAAAATTATTTTTTCATAAAACTTGCACTTCTTATCATCCAAACTCTTACGAAACAATGTCTTAGAAGGGAGAATCGATTTTTACCTCAAAAAATGAGTTTTTCCACCAAAACAACCTAAGAATGCATTCTTGTGAATGTGAAATATTAATCCTCTAAGGGAGGAAATTAATAGGACACTCTTGGAAAACGATCCAAACACAAAAAAATTATATGTTAAAGATTTTTGACTTGGTACGCGGGAGAAAAGTCTACGGATGGAGTATGCCATGGGACAAAAAAAAAAGTTCAACCAATAGATATACAAAACCATCTGATCGAAACCAGTGTTTTGAGTAATTATTTCTAAAACCTGACTAATTAAATGCATGTGTGTTGCCGAGAGGAAGGGGCGAGAAAGAGAGACGAGAGAGCCTGATGGCTCTCAAAATAATCCGCGGTAAAAAGTCCGACGTCCTTAGGTCGGACTTTTTTCCGCGTTAAATTTACCTCAATCGTACACTTTTATCGGATCAAAATTTCCTAAGTTTGATGCACCGCAGGATTTCCGTACACAAAAATGAAATTTCACCCGCTTAACAGTGTTTCCCCCTGCAATCAAATGCAGCCTAATAGGCAAGGTCGAGCACTCAAGTGTTTGAGATAGTCCTACCTAAAGGGGAAAAGGTAAAGCGTGGACTCCAAGGGTATTGTCTCCCAAGTATTGAAGTTGTCGCGGCACTGAATAGGCCTATGGAAAATCAGTGACTTATGTATCAATGGGTTTAAGAAGCTGCAGTGGCAACAGCCATTGAAATAAAGGGATAATTTACAAAATTACTCATTTCAATCTAAATTATCTGCAAACGAAGAGAAAAATAAAATGGATAATTTTCAATAAAAGGGCAACTGTGTAAATTATTCCCTATAATTTTAGTGACTTCCATGCCGAAGCAACACATTGAGATTTATCCCAAAATTTGAGTGCACGTTTCTTGATCTTTAAGAGTCGACTAGTGATTTACTATTTTCGCAAGAATCGGGCCACTTTGTATAATTTTGTGAAAGATTGTGGAAATATTTCAGTACATTCAGTCTAAGATGTGCTAGCGTTTTAACGGTCCACCACAAAAAAACGTTTTATGAAAAGTAGATTTGCAAAACAGATTTGTATGTTTGGATACAGAATCAAAACAGTTTTTTTATTTTAAATTAATTTGGGTAAAATATTTTCTTACAAAAATTATTTTTTCATAAAACTTGCACTTCTTATCATCCAAACTCTTACCAAACAATGTCTTAGAAGGGAGAATCGTTTTTTACCTCAAAAAATGAGTTTTGCCACCAAAACAACCTAAGAATGCATTCTTGTGAATGTGAAATATTAATCCTCTGAGGGAGGAAATTAATAGGACACTCTTGGAAAACGATCCAAACACAAAAAAATTATATGTTAAAGTTTTTTGACTTGGTACGTGGGAGAAAAGTCGACGGATGGAGTATGCCATGGGACAAAAAAAAAAGTTCAACCAATAGATATACAAAACCATCTGATTGAAACCAGTGTTTTGAGCAATTATTTCTAAAACCTGACTAATTAAATGCATGTGTGTTGCCGAGACAACTAAACAATCAAAATTAAATTACAAACATTTGATCACTTTCAGAACACATCATATGTTAAGTCCTAACACAAGACACCATGCCAAGGGTTTGCAATAATCAAAATACTCTTTTATTGAAATAATCAGAGATAGTTTATACTATTGAATGGTTGACAGATGTCGAAAAAAATATATAAAATGTTGGCAGATGTGATCAGTGAACAACCATTAAAAAATGCATGAAGAACCACTGAAAAATTCAGGGTGGCTTCGATGTGAATGCAGGTATAATTATAGTCATACTTTCGGATATAGGTTTATTTTTCGAAAGACTTGACACTCTCCCCCTCTCTCCCTTCCACTCACCTGATGTGGTTTTGTCGAGTGTCTCAAGATCTTTATGCGCTTACCTAGTCTATGCCTCATACTGAAGTGACAAACATATCTACAATGCGGAACCTGATCCATGGACCAGTTAGAGTGAGAAACAAAAAGAAATGGTGTACCATTTAGAGAACGACTGTTTACATATGGGGCATTTGGAACTCCAGAAACGATATTATTTATAGGAATGAGACTGTCTTAGTTTAGCGCATGACATCCTCTAGTTTGTATGATGTATAGTTAATTTCCAGTAACCAATGGGGAAATGGTGGTACCTCCAACTTCTTACAAAAATTAAGAGCTAATCTTTAGATGTAATCACTTGTTCAGATTCAACTTTTTGTTGGACTTATGTTAATGTTATGTTAATTTTGATTTCACTCTCTCTCTCTCTCTCTCTCACACACTCTCTGTCTCTCTCTCTCTCACACACACACACACAGACTCTCTCTCTCTCCCTGAGAACGTTGCAATTTAAAAATGTGTGGGGGTGGTTTCGATGCGAATGATTTGCTTATGCCAAAAGAAAGTCAATGTATATTGTAGAGTTTATTCCGCTATCAAACCTAAGGGCCGGCCTGGTAGAAAAAATAAAAAAAACGGGCAGGTCGAGCAGGCCTAGGCTGGTATTGTGGTCCTACTTAATTCAATATATACATCATCAAACCTTATTTCTCTCTCTACTCACATATAGGCACTATGGATTCATATATTTTCAATTACGATGAATTAGGCGAAAATAATTTTCTTATCAGTTGTCTTCTTTAATAGATTAGAGTACTCTTCTAAACAAAGTAATTACAAAACAAGAAAGAACAAACATTTTAGGACCAAAATACAATATGACATTAACAACCATTAACAAGTGAAAGACCGTGATTCTGTGGTTGTTTGTACAACAGGACAGAAAGAAAGGAGATAATTAGCTAAATGAAAATGGCAAGAACGATAAAGTAAAGCATTAATTAGAAGGAAGCAATATACATTTCTATTTCATTTGGAAGACTGTGACTGCGCTGGCTTATTTTTCTTTTGTGAATGACATAACCGTGCCCAATACAATTATGCCCAATACAATTAATGGTCGTAAGAACTTTTTTCTATAATTTCCAAAAGTTCCTTCGCTGAAGGGTAGTAATACTTTAAATTTTGAACCAAACAAAACACTCTATATTATTCCATAAATATAAATATGCACCAAACAGTCCTACACCTGCCTCTGCCCCTGCCTTCAGACCGTAAGATAGAGAAACAACTAAAAGAAGCTGGCCGCCTCAGTAATGAGGCCTTAGAGGTGCAGCCAGCCACGGCTTTTCCCTCTTTTGCCTCCAAGGTTCAAGACGAAGGGATTGACACATACTCATGACCGCCTACCTTTCACTTGGGCCATAATATATATATAGGTAGAAACAGCATTGCGGACATATGAGGTAATTTGCATGAAGCATACCTTCAAAGATGTGAGCTATATCACACTTGCCGCCCTTGTTTCTTTCCTTCTGCATATATGTCATCTAGAAGTTCATGCTTCAAAGTGTTCTTCAGTGGCGGCAGCTCTAATAACGCTAATAGAAGCACACCCCCAGCATGTTTATTAATGCTGGGTACAGCAAACTATTTGAGTATTAATATTCCAAATGTCAACGTTGGATAATACAAAATTCACTGCGTTGACCACTGAGCAAAGGCTTTTGGAATACAGTGGAAGGAATCTTTTTTCTACCTATTCCAATTTCATGTTGTGTTTGATGCAGGTACGCAAATAAAACACAACTACTACCTCCTTAGGTGTTTGATGGGACTGAAACAAATCCTATACGACCATTTCCATAAACCTTCTGTCTCCTAGCCATTGATCATGACAAAAACAAGATAGTGTCCTTCACCTCTAAATACAGATTGTGCATTCAGTTCTTTTGTTTCACAACCACTTTTTACTAAATGACTCATCTACTCAATGGCAAAAGGCAAAAAGCTACTGATCGATCTAAATACAGCATCGTTTTCATTGATAAACTGATTCACGATGGCAAAACATCATTTTCATTTGACAAGAAAAAGCACCCCTTTGCAAAATCCCCTTTTTGTCTCTTAAATTTATCCGACTTATTTGCATAGGTTAGGTGCATGCTTGCAGCAACAGACAGCGATAAATGGAGGGCGTCACTGGAAACACCCTTTTTGTCTGATGAATCCGGCCAATGGTTTGAGGAAACCCCTTTTCCATCTGTTAAGTCTGGCTGGACGACCGCAGCACATAGAAAAGCTACAAAATCCACAAAGAAAAAAATATACACTAGAAACTCCCCTCTTCACATGAACACTTTGTGGATCAAAAAAGAAAAGCCACTCAAAATCTCAAGCGCATGCACGTTACAGTTTGAAAAAAGTAAAATACACAACAAGCAATAGTGGTTTTTGACACAGAATGCAACTGTAGATATAGGAGACCCAAATTGGAGACCAATACTTATTAATCATTAACTTGGAATAAATAAACACACCAAAGATCTTGATGAATGTAAAGAGTTCAATACTAGTGTATGTGATGAAATTTGGTAGAGATTTGGCTGAGTAGTCATATTTAAAAAACTTCCAATACAATTTACAAGACTAACAAAGTGGTAACTGAAAAAAAAAAGTGGAAAGGCTAAGATTGGGGATATGAGAACATCCACAATATATTTTTTTTCATGGGCAGTGAAATGGAAGAAAGCTCAGCAGAAAAATGTATGAGCACCATAACAACAAATTAGAGCTGTCCATTTTCCTATCATTGTTGACCTTGTGGTGTCGAGCTTCTTCAAGCAAATGGTGCATGAATTCTACTATGTCTTTTCCATCACCGGGAACACATAAATATTTGTACTTCCAAAAACAGAACTTCTTTAATTGCTACATCAATATGTAATAACACTCAAATTAGGCCATCATGCTATTAACTGCAGAACTTGGAAGCAAATACAAATCAAGACCGTTAGATATTATTGTACTAAATAACAATGAGTAACTGACATTATTGTACTAAACAACGATGAGTAATGGTCTATGACTAATTTTCAACTGAGACCATACTATGTTATTAAACTACAAAGTCAAAATGGTTACAATTAATAAAGAGAATTCAACTTTGACATTTCTTAGCAAGAATGAAAAGATTTTTATCATAACATGCCATCCATTTATTAGTTAAAAGCGATTACAGTTAACTAAGAAAATTCAACTTCTTCATATAAGTTGGGTTTTCTTAGATTAGCAACAACACTGCGATCCTCTCTCCCTCTTTCATTGCAGAGTACCCATACAAAATTGAATAAGAGTTTTCCTTTCAGCTGGTATTTCTCTACAATAAATAAAGTCATCAACTCATACCATGCCTATGATTCCATATTCAACTGCCTCGTTGGGCAGAAATAGTTTCGATGCCTTATATCCTCCTCAATCTTCTCTCGAGATTTACCTATATGTCTTCCATAAAGAGTGACCTAGCAACAAAATTTCAAGGTTTCCTCAATCTTCTCACCCTATGGTTCTTCTTTCTCACACGATCATGTGCGTAGTGGTGGCCGGCTGATCGTGTGAGAAAGCCGTGCCATATGGTGATCGTGTGAGAAAGAAGAACCACCCACTATGCGTGTGAGAAAGAAGCGATGGCTGAACCACCCACTATGATGATCCACTATGCTGAGTGTGTGAGGAAGAAGTTTCTAGAAAGTGCTGATCATGCAGACGTGAGAAAAGAAGTGCTGATCAGTTCAAGAACCACCCAGCGAGAAGTGTTGTGAGAAAAAGGTGCTGATCATGGGATCTCCTTTATCATATAACGATCATGGGATCTCCTTTATCATATAACGTGTAACTGTAAAATCCCTGCTTGGTGTATCAAAGGACATGCACATAACAATGAAAAATCATGAAAAACGAGAAGTTTTCTTCCAATCTTCATTTTTCTCTTTATGGTATCAGAGCAATTGTAAAGAAAGGTCCCACCCATGGCTTCTTCCATTGCTCACATCACCTCAAACCAGAAGTTTCCTTACCCATCTACATTGAATGTAGCTAATTTCGTTTCCATAAAGCTTTCTCAAACAAACTTCCTCCTATCGAAAACACAAGTACTTTGTCTTATTGAAAGTCAAACACTTGTGAGGGTTCATCAGTGGTAAAATCACTGCGCCAGATCAATTCATCATTACTGGTAGCAAGCAACAAATCAATCTAGACTACCTGCAATGGAAATGTCAGATCGACTCCTACATGGATAGATCAGAGCTACTTTCTTAGAGGATGTTCTAGGCTTGGTCGTTGGATTGGAAATAGCACAACAAGTGTGGATTACCAAGAAAGGGAATGTTGCTTGCTCTAAAAGTTGTAGACGCATAAAAAGAAAAATATGAATATGGCAGATTACATCTGAATCTTCAAAACCACATGCGATGAACTTCAGGCGATTGGAAAACCGGTGAATCATCACACCAAGGTTTTCCTTCTTTTGAATGGATTGGGACCAGAATATGAATCCTTCTTCACATCCATGTTGAAGCCCCCAATTCCATCTTATAAGGAGGTCATCCTACTGCTCCAATGTCAAGAAACAATGAAGCAGCTCAATGAACAAGAAGAAAACACTCAGCATCAATCTGTTTTCTACACTCAAAGATCTGGATTCAATAGCAATCATAGAGGAAGAGGACAACCAACATTCTCTTCCCATGCAAGGGGGTTTTACCCGTACAACTGAGGACAACAAGAAAAACATGGGAACCTGAACCAAGCATCATCAAACCAAATAGGTGCTCAACAAAAAGCTTTGGACAACAAAGGCAAAGCTACAACAAACAAAGAAAAAGGTATTACTTGTCAGATCTGTTCTAAACTCAGTTGGCTTTTCCCTTTAAAAGAAATTTTGTGCACTTTTTTGAAAGATTCATTATATTTGTAAAGAATCAGTTTAGTAGAATGATCAAAACGTTTCACTAAGATGGTGGAACGGAATTTGATAATTTCAGAATGAGGAAAATTTTTCAACATATGATGTCTTGTCCATACATGCGACAACAAAATGGACAGGTAGAGAGAAAACACAGGGTTGTTACAGAACTTGGGTTAGCTACGATGTTCTATGATGGTTTGCCCCCTAAATATTGGGTGGAGGCATCCAATACTGTAGTTTGGGTTCATAATAGAGTTCCTTCACCTAGGTTGAAAATGACCTCTGCATATGAAAATTTATTTAAAACTAAGCTTGACTATAGTTTTATGAGAACTTTTGGATGTTTATGTTTTCCATATCTAGGAGATTACGCCCAGTATAAACTCAATCCAAGATCATTGTCATGTGTTTTCTTGGGCTATAGTGCAATGCATAACGGTTACAGGTGCCTACATGTAAAAAACAGGGCATGTATATATTTCTAGGCACCGTATTTTTGATGAGAATAAATTCCCTTTTAAAAATATAGATGATGCGAGAACTCTAATTTCTGAAGTTGATAATGAAGCATTGTTTCCTAATGATGAAAAGGCAAGTAAAAACCACTTAATGGAGAGCAAAGACAAAACGTCCACATAGAACAGCAAGTGATCTCACAACCAACTTCCTGGTATAGATTTTGTGGAAACATTTTCGCCAGTTATTAAACCTACAACAATCAGAATTATCTTCATTGTTGCTCTCTCTAGAAAATGGAAGATACATGAAATTGAGATAAAAATGCATTCCTCCATGGCAACTTGGAAGAACCTGCGTATATGGATCAACCACCAGGATTCAAGGACCCAGAAAAGCCATATATGGACTACATCAATCTACTAGGATGTGGTTTAATAAATTCAGTGATTTCCTATTGAACTATGGATTTTCTGTAGTCCAACAGATTCCTCTGTGTTCGTACACAAAGGCGACCATGGAGTTATATGGTTTCTCTTGTATGTCAATGACATACTCATAACCGGCGACATCTAATAGATTTAAGAAATTTATTTGAGACATCAGCCTGACCTTTGCTATGAAAGATTTAGGAAGCATCTATTATTTTCAGGGTATACAGGTACAACATAATGAAACAGGCATCTTTCTCAACCATGCAAGATATGCCAAGGAGATCCTCCAGTGTGCTAACATGCTAGATTGCAAGCCTAGCAACACTCCCATGGTAGAATCTCCCTACTGTAATCAACACACATCACATTTTCAGGATGCTACCCTTTTCAGGAGCTTGGTTGGTAGCTTACAATACTTAACATTCAAACATCCGGATTTGGTTTATAGTGTTAATTTTGTGTCTCAGTTTATGCAGTCACCATTGCAATTTTATTTCCAGCTGGTCAAGAAAATCCGTAGGTATGTAAAGGCCACTATCAATCATGGTTTAAGAATAAAACCTACAAAGTCTATGCTTCTACAGGGGACTCAGATGCTCATTGGGTAGGATGTCCAATCACTCGGCGTTCAGTAACAGGCTATAGCATATACCTAAGGCCTAATTGCATCTCTTGATCTGCTAAAAAGCAGCCCATCGTCGCACGATCAAGTTCAAAGCTAGAGTACCATGCACTAGCTGCAGCAGCTGCTGAAATGACGTGGATCAGCTACATACTGAAAGATATTGGAGCTAGTATACACAAAACACCTGTTTTATTTTGCGATAATCTATCAGCCTTACACATGACCATAAATTTGGTACAACATAGTCAGTCCAAACATATTGAATTGGACAATCATTATGTTCGAGAAAGAGTGGCTGCCAAGCTCCTTGAAACCCAATATGTTCCTTCAAAAGATCAGATCGCTGATATCTTGATGAAGCCATTGGGAAGAGCACGATTCTTTTATTTGAGAAACAAACTTGGCAAATCCCACTTAGTCAAGACCTATTTTCTTTAAAAAAAATGAAAATAATTCAAAATTATGTGAAATTCGGATGAAAATATTCTGAAATTCAAAAAAATACAAATTTTGAGTTTTGTCTCCAAAACTCTCTATAAATACCCCCACAATCCCTCCTCTTGAGCATGGCTAGCCCTTGGAGAAACTCTAATACATTCTGCTTTGAAGACTTAGAGTTTTTCCCTTAGCATTCTTTCTCTTTCCATTTTTCTTTTTTTCTCCAACTTGAAGCAAACTTTATCAAGCTACAACTCTCTTAGAGGCATCATCTTGGAGCTTCACTCAAAGAGGATTTAGGATCATCCAAGCACATTTTTTCAAAAGTCATTCTCATTAGAGGTATGTAGTCATCATCTCTCTCATTTCATTTCCTTGTTTCTTCCCTTCTTCATCTCCCCATGACCATCCAAGATTGCTTTGAAATCTTCATTTTGGAGTTAAAAAGCTATTCTTGAGTGCACTGGCAACATGAGAAGGTGAAGTAATATTCCATTTCACGATTGAATCATTCTTTCTTTTCTTCAATGTAGCGTTGTTGTTATTTCCTTAATTTCTCTTTTCTTCATCTTCCCGTGGCCATATAAGATAGCCTTCAAATATCTATTTTAGAGTCAAGAGGCTACTCTTGAGTGCATCGAGAGCATTAGAAGATGATATGATTTTTCATTTTATGCTTGAAACATGTTATTTCATTTTTTGAATATAGTCTTGCTTTGATTCTCCTATTTTTTCTCTTCCTCATCTCCCCATAGCCATTTGTCATACCTATCAACCTCTATTTTGGAGTCAAAAGCTATGCTCGAGTGCACCTTCGAACATTAGAGGATGAGATAATAATTCACGTTATGGTTGAATGATGCTCTTTCTCCTTTCTTAAGTATTGCTTTGATATTATCCATGCATAGTTATTTGATTTTCCATTTATATGTGAATACACGGTGAGAATGAGAGTATGGTTTGGGACTCTTTATTCCATGTTAATTTTTGAGGTTGGGACTTGTCCAACGCGGGGAAAACTCTCACGAATATATAGATGTTAATATGTATTTACATGTCATTTTGCGTTAGTTTCCTTTTAATCATCCCATTAGGAACTTTAATGAGCAACTTATCATGTGGTTTGAGTTTCTTCCATACCCAATGGTGAAAGAAACATATTTCCTTGCAACTAACGAAATGATTATGTTTGTATGTTCATATATAAAAATTTTTGAAATCTTGTTTTCCAAAATATTTTCAAAGGAACCTTTTCCGATTTGGCTTTGGAGACTTAGCTTAGGCTCTTGCATGAGTCCAAGCTTCCCTCCGGCCTACTTCAAATTTGAAGTCGGTTATTATTTTTCCTTCCTTGATTTCTATCTCATGAAGACACACATGTATATACATGTTATATACATATATGCCCACATGATGATTCCTTTCATTTTCCTCTCTCTATGCTTCTATATTTTATTTTAATACCTTTATGAATGCATATATATATAAATGTGTTATTTTCTCTCTATAGAATCTTTTATTTCTCTTTTCAAGTCGAATGCCTTCATCTACAAATTTCTTATATATATATATATATAAGAAATTTATCTATTTCTTTTCCTTTATAATCTCTCATTCTATTCAAATCAATGTAATTTTTACCAACTTTTATATATGTGTATATGTGCTAGTATTTACACATGTATGTGCATCTTTTCTATCTTCCTGTCTTTCTTTTAAAAGCCTATTTTCTTTTTCTACTTAAATTAAGACCTCATTGTCAAAAGCTTATACACATATATGCATACATATAGAGATATGCATCTTGTCCTTCTTTTGAAATCTTCCATTTAATGATCATTGAAATCTCTTTCTCTATCTCTCTTTCTTCCTATGGGAGCATTTCATCTTCTCCATCCTTTCAAATATTTTTCTCCCATGGCTTAAGATCATTTTCATTTACTGACTTCACCAATACCAAAGCTCAAGTAATGACTCAATATTGGATTAATGCTTGATGGTCTACAACCCCAACCCATTTTCAAAACTTTTCTTTCTTCATAAACATTTATATTAACTATAAAAACAAAAATCTTAGATGTATGTTGTGGTAGACATGTTTTTAGATGAATGTTGTGGTAGGAATGCTTTAATCATATAGGATCAATGCATTCATGCATTACACTCACTTAACAGCACTTGTGATCAAAGGCACCACCAAGAGGAGATGAATCTTAACTAGGTGGTAACCAAATTAGAGCAAAATCTCAAACCTACATAAAGTCTTAACAGAATACTAAAATGATTTCTAAAAAACGATCTTCAAATGATTTCAAACAACATTTGTAAAGATTTTCTCAAATAAAAATGTTCTACACTCTCAAGTGATTCTTCAAGAATCTTTTCAAAAGTCTGAAACATCAAACTTTCAACATTTTTCTCAAATACTACACCACATATAGAATGAAAAAGATGTTTAAGCTAAAATGAAATGCATCGATAATACACATATCCCTTGCATTGATTGCCCCGGTAAAAGCACCGGGAATGGTTGATCCTCATGCCGATGGGCGAGTCCCTTTCTCTCTCATTTTCAAAATAAGATCTCATTTTTCTGGAGTACTCAAAATACCAAAAATTTTGGGGATGTGAACATAGTAGAAAATCACCCAGGCAGCTGTTTGATGTGAAATTTGGACTGATGGTCAACAAGATAAAGGGAAAGAGACACCCCAAACATCAGCCCCAACGGACCCTCCACGAAGAAATGTGCCCCATCTGAATTTGTTGAAAATCGCAGTCTCTGAACACCAGTGGCCTTCAAGATTATCCTTCTCCAGAAATTGGGGCTTTCCCCCAAATCGATCACAGAGATGAATAACAATACTCTGATTTTTGCTGAGCCTGCCACAATGAAATAAATGTCGTTTTGCCGTCGACAGCTCTGATCAACAAAGCCTTTAGAAAACAACAAATGCTGTTAAGCAGTGGACGACATGGAATACTCCCTTTCAATAGTAACCTGGCTCTGATACCATAAAGATTAGGGAGACGAATGAGAAAGCACATAATATAATGGTTCGGCATGTATGTCTACATCCACCAGAAGCAAGGGAGAGCTCGTATTATATATTTTCTCTATATTGTTGTTTCACTCTACAATCACTATTTAACGTGAGTGAATACAACAGTTACAAAGCAAGAAAACATGGAAAGAAAAATTAATGGCAATCCGTGGTGGGCAACTTTTAATATAGGTAACACTATCCAACTAATCATGGAAATACCATGAATAGCATTACCATAACGAGCCTCCTTCAGAACCGTTTCAACAGAAGCACACAGGAAATTCCTCTCTCTGGCTTTGATACCATGTAAAAGTAAAGAGAGAGAGAGGGAGAGAGAGAGAGAGAGAGAAAACAAACATGCACAAGATAGTGTGGTTCGGTCAAGCTTGACCTATGTCCATGGTAAGTATCTCTCTTTCCTTATTTCTTCACTCAAATACAAGAAATTTCAACATGACAATGGAAGGGATACAAGAGTCAAACAGTATGTCAGCCATGTCTATCGACATCCAAATTTTTAGGATCTTCATTGATACTCAATTTAAATTCATTCCTTTTATAATTGATTCTAACATCTTTGGACATTGCTGGCATGATCTCTTTCCCTTTATCGTGATCAACATTAGATGTTCTTTTCTTCAATGAACATTCGATATCGCTCGGTAGAGAGTGTTCATAGTGGCTGTACATGATTGGAAACTCCTGCTCTAACAATGACAGCCACAATTATATTTTCTTTAATAGACATTGCAGCATTAAACGGTTTTGTCATTTGGCATTCCCTGTTTCTGTCAGTTTGGCTTGAAAACAGCAGGATAACCATGAAGTTTGTGGCACTTATCCCTAGTATGACCAAGGCCTTGGCAATAAGTGCATTGCGGGTATCTTCGAAATCATCCCTTGGCGAGCTTTTTTGTTTTTTTGTCCTGCTCATAACGTTATCTCATTATCTCATAAATATTTTTTTTTATTTCATAAACATTATCTCATACTTAGGTTTAACATTATCTCAAACATCCGCCCATTATCTCATTATCCCATTTTCTCAAAAGCATTATCTCATATTTATGTTTAGTCTTATCTGATACATCCATCTATTATCTCATTATCTTTCAAGTGTTTTATTATCTCATAAAGATCAACACATACTTATGTTTAGTGTCACCTCATATATCCATTAACTCATATCTCATAAATGTTTTGTTTTCTCATAAACATTATCTCTTACTTATTTGTTATTTCATACCTATTTGTTATCTCATGCATATGCATATGCAATGTTTGGACATGAAATGAAATTTGCATATTTGTAGTATGGTCCACATCCAGCGTACACTCGTTGCATACACAAAGCGGCAGACAAAGCTCTCTCTCATACTCTTGAATGTTGTACTTTTCACTATTAAATGTTTTTGTGTGCATATTTGTTCTTGAAATCATATATTGAATATCTCAGTTTCATGTAGTTGTGAGACAAGACTTTCAAATTACTTAACATAAGCTGGAATAAGTCAATAGTATGCATTGTTTGGGAAACTTTCCCAAGTTCTCATCCCGAACTTCCCTTTTCAGGTGATTGCAAATAAAAGGGCTGGCAATGTGGCTGGAGCATTCCTGAGATGGCCTTGTTATGCCAAAACCGGTCAATAATCTACCAGAATTTTAAGGACTAGAATCAGGAGAATTTTATGCCTTTTATTCTAAGATTTGACTCGGTTGGCTTGTTCAGTGTATCTTCTAAATAATAGTGGTTTGTTGTCAATATAGTTTGTAATGATGCTTAATAGTATACAAATTATGGATGTTCGAAAAATTATTTCCCTTTGCTATGTCTTCAACAAAAAATTTGCCTTGAATAAAAAAAATTGGTCTCAAAAGTTTAGGTTCACACCATCTTTAATTTTTTTTTTCTAACAATATTGTGCATTAATTTATGTAATAATGTCTTTGAAATAAATATTACTTGGAACACTTGACACATGGTTCCACATGACTTTTTGCTTGCTTGATGTAAATTTTTTTATTTTTTCATGTTACGTGCCATCCTTCTCATTGCAACTTTCGAAGTAGGATTGTGAAAAAATAAAAAATAAAACCAAGTACCATCCATAGCATTTGAAGATATGAAATGATCTTTAAATGCAGCAATCAAATCTAGACATACATACGCCTTGCATTACTGCTACAAGAACGTGATGTTCATATTGAACATGCATCTAAGAATGCAACGTTTTGCAAAAAAATGGCTTTGACAAAATCAATAAAATTGAAGGATGAAATATGAGATGTTTTAAATGACAGTAGAAAACGACTGAGTTACCTGTAAAATGTGGATCTGTACGTGGGTAGGAAAGAAGGAAATCAATAAAGCTTACTAAGTGGGTCTTAAAATTTTGAACTCTCAGTGTGTTGGTTACTTATTTTGATGTTTACCGTATACATGTCATTTACTTGGACCATCTGATGTATGGAGTAGTTTGCGGTGAAATAATGCATGAATTAATTTAAGTTCTCCTTCCTAGACATTATGCGGGGTATTATGTTCCATCAAAAAAATTGACTCTACAATTGTGATTTGCAACCAGTTCAGATGCAGATGATTTATCTCCAATTTGGTTGAATGAATTGTGAAATTTTGAACAGTATTATAAATTAAAAATCATATTTTTCTCAAAATGCAACATATTAAAACAGTGCATATATAACAAGTTCCAATTAGTGCCTTCACTTGGATCTGGTTGCAGCAACAGCTTGTTGGGGGTACGCCTCCTACCTTTATCATTTAGGGAGCAGGTTGCTTCCCCATGTTTTACAGTGAAAGAGAGTAATGCCCAAAGCGCCTCCATTTCATGTGAATTTTATTCTTAACGCAGCTAATAAGCTGAGTTTATTTCTATTGAGACAAACACTTGTAAATTTTTTTCTTCAAATCCGTGGGGCCTTTCTTTTCTTGCTGAGTGATTAGCTTGCATGGGGACACTGGAGAACAGATGAAAGAAAAATTACAGACAATTAGGAAAAGGGAGTCATTTATGGTGGCAAGCTTAACCCATGTGGCAAACTTAACCCATGGAAAGCAAAAAAAATAAAAGATGAAATAAAGAGAAGAGTGAAATCCATGTGGCAAACTTAACCCATGTGGCAAACTTAACCCAAGGAAAGGCCTTTTAAAAGTAGAAATCATATCAAATCTAAAAGTAAAATTTTGGATCACATATCTTATAAGGAAAGAAAAAAAAATTGTCAAAAGCTAAATGGGCTTACTGTACATTTTGTAAACTTCGACTCACACAAAATAAGAGTTGTACCACTCACTCTTTTATCACAAGTTGGAAGAATAGTTAGTGAGGACGTATTGTAGACTTATGCCATACTTAGGCTGAAACCTTGTAAGTTAATATTTGGTTACGTCTCTCTCATTTACCTCCTATATTGTGACTTCGTAGCATGGCTCTTTAAACCTATAATAGATATTAAAAGGAAAAGAAAAAGAGAATCAAGCAGGGTGTTGCAGTTGTGTAGCCTCCCCTGCTTTGCCTTACTTAAGAGGGAGAGAGTCTTTGTTCGGCTAAGGTTCAACTTGTGAATGGTGAAAGCCTTAGAATGAGGACAAATCGAGTGAGAAAAAGCCATGGGTTTGACCAGCAGAGTGCTGTTGGTGACCTCGCTAGTGGTTAGAGTCATAGTAGGATTCGCAAACAATAGATGGTCAGAGCATGGCCCCACTTTCTTAGTTCACCATTTAACCCTTAGAAAATTAGGAAAATTGTGCCAATAAGGGGTGTTACACCTTTATGAAATAATTTAGAACCCCTCCATACTTTTTACAAATGTTTTAAATAGGGCTGCAACCATGAAAGACCCCACTAATTTGTTGAACTTTTTAAATAACAGTTGTAGCTTTTTAAAACTTTTTAAGCAGCCTCAATTTTCTTAAAATAATTACATAAGGGGGTTTCCGGCCCCATTTTATACAAAATTGGAAACAAAAATATTTTATGTTCAAAACCAAGGTTCTTAGGTTTGAAAATCTATTCCATTTTGTCTATTTATTTGAAATTTCAAATGTGGGTTTGTAATAGACTTTTCCATTTAAAATCGAGTTCATGAGGAATTATTTTTTGATGCCTCCTTGACTTTTGTTAACTGTTAAAGAAAGTTCGCAACCATGCTTTTGTATGTGAAGATTTTATATGTATTTGGTAGTATGTGTATAGCCAACAATGAATGGATTATTTGGCCTAGCCATGATATGGTCTGAGCTACTCAATTGGTAAAGGTGGCATGACTTCTAACTCAATTGGTCAAGGTTATCCTTTTGTCCTAGGTTAATCAGGTTGAGTAGGGGTCAGTGCTCATTATCTAAGTCATTTTATTGTTTTGCAATTGAGTCTATCTTCTATTTTTGAGCATGCCAATTGTTAGAAACACTTTCCAACTTCTTCACTTAAGGGCCAATTCCAATGTAACCCTTTCTTTGATAAAAAAATAAAGAGATAGTAATATAAAGGGACACACATAAAAGAGACAAAATTGGTTATCTCAAACAGCGCAAAAGGCTCCCTACTTACCTAGGTTTGGTACCCAAGGGATTTTCCATTAGATTATGTTCCTTACGGCATCCAAATGCAACGTGTCTAAGGGGTGTTGCTTCGAAGAAAGGAAAATCTCATGCTATGTGCATTCAACAAGGACAAACCATATCCCATTTTCCCATGTCTTTTCATGGTCGCATGAGGACAAGAATTGCTGATTGCATAATAAATGCCAATACCTCTAATAAGGCCAAGGGTATAGGCTTATGGATAAAGTCATCCAACAACACACCTCCTCCATATGCTAAAACCATGAGGATCTGCCAATGACATTCATGATGTGCACCCATAATTTGCCAGTGATCTCCCAATTGATGTTAGCATCAGTGCCACAAAAGATGTTGTTTCTTAATTTCTTAAATATCCCCAAAGGTCATGGGTAGACTAAGACGCTAGACAAGCTAAGACCATTTTACAATAGAGATCTCTTCCACCATCAATGGGTTGCCTCTTGGACACTTCTTCATTTTGGGATGTTTACATCAAACTTATGCCCAAGTACCTTCACCATTTCTTTGCACATCAATAGTGGATAAAGACATGATCTTCTGTTTCAATTTGTCTATCATAGATCACACATTGGTTGGCTAAGGCATAGCCAACTCTTTGTGTTCTATCATAAGTCATTATATATACCTCCATAGCCAAAAAAGGGGCACATTTAGTTCTAGAAATGGCAACATTCTTTCACATTATAAGTTTACTTTTGTCTAATACCTTGTGAAGACAATTCACTTCATAGGTGCCTGGGTGGTCGATCGTTGCTACTTCTTGTCTCCCATGATCAAGATGTCCTTGTCATAAAGGAAACTAGTATGCTGAATGGCATATGAAATCCAATGTGAGTTCAATTTTGACTAGTCTCTTGTTTGTGAATACTGTTCATCTCATAAAGGGAGGCCTCTAGGATCAAGTTGTAAAAGAGAAAGATTTTATTATAAATAAGGTATTCTACTATGCCCAATCCCAACTCTTTGACAATAAATGGGTGGTCTTGCTATTATCCACCATCCATTGAATCAGATGATTAATGTCATTCCAACCCCACAAGATGCTTTTGCATAATCAGGAACCCTGGGACTTTACATGACACGTAAACATACTCTTTAAATATTTGTTTCGTACAAACAATGCCCACAACAAGCTTGTTGTTCTTGCCTAGAAGAGCAAAAAGGTCATGTGTGCTTTGTATCGGAAATGTGAATTTCAAACTGGAACACTGGCTTCCTCTAGAGGGTAACATAGGTCTTTTAGCAGATGAGGGGCTTTTTCTTGTTCTCAATGTCAGCCTATAGAAAATGACAGCACAATCTTTCAACCATTACCATAATTGACCTGGCCAGTCAGAAAGCTATCATCTAATAGCTGATGATTTGATTCAAAACATAACAATTAAATATTGTATATCAGAGTATCAAAGGATTTTTTTTTTCATCCTACTTTTCTCCACTTTCCCAACAAGGCAGACACAAGCTTTTAGGGTTCATTTTCTTCAAGAATAGAGAGAGGCCATTGTAAGTTTTGGAGAGAGTCAACTCTCAACTGAGGGTTTTGGAAGTAAACTAAATTCTACGTTCATTAACATAAAACAGGATGAATGTAGATTTCTGGTTATTCACGAGCATTCCAGCTTCACTTTCCAATTCTCTAAGGATATTTCAAACTTCTCCCACTATATTTTATCGCCCTACAAAAAATCATTGCACCTACATAAAAGATACCTAGAATATTTGCCTAAACCCCTCTGAATTTAGAAAATTTGATTTCCATATTGAGAGCCGACCATTCGAGCCTACGCAAAAGAAAAAAAATTGAACCACAACTGTGAAAAAGATAGAAGGAGAGGGGATCTCCCTGATAAAGCCCCCTCTGACTATAAAAAAAATAAGAAATAAAAAAAATTAAAAAAAAAAAACTTCATTTCTTCCGTTAATAATGAGAGCATATGAATTTGTTTCTTCACATGTCATTACCTTAGAAACCCAATTATCAGAAAAACCAAGGTGGTGTAGGGATTTCCTAATGAAGTTTCATTTAACTTTGTCATACACCTTTGACATATCATGGTTCAGAAGCATTGATTGGCAGTTATGGTTAGCTAAGATATTAACCATCTAGTTGCATCCAAACCTATTCATGAATATGTTTATTAGGCAGAAATGCTCCTTGATAATGATTAACAGTTCTAATGAGGATCTTTTCCATTCTAGCTGCCATGACTTTTGAAATGATCTTGTAAATGCTATTGCACAATGCATTGAGCTGAAACTCCGTGTTGTTGGAAGCATTAGGAGTTTTACATTATAGTCCTGCATTAAGTGAGACATTGTCTTGCATCTTGAGCAAAATTTTATTTGTGCTTTTCATTCAACTCTTTGTGATTGGACATCATCATAATTGCCACACTTCAACTCCACCATTGGATGGAACGTTAAGGAAAGTAGTATCTCCACACAAATTCGAGCATATCCTATCTGCAGTTCAACCTTTGTGAAGGGATCGACTTCCATTCACTCCCCACCCAGCACCCTGGCTACACCCGTTTGTTCCATAGGATGGACACCAAACAAGAAATTTCTACTCACTAGGGGATTTCAAGGGACTCCCCAATATAGAGGTCCATTATAACGACCCATCTACTGGCAAGCAGTTGACCTCCCACTCGCTATGTCTGTTTCCTCATAATGACAACAAGTTCTTCACTAGAATCTACTTTTACTAGGTAATGACCATTAACAACAAAGGAAAAGTGAAGGTAGTGAATCTCATATCAGGGAGAGCGAAGTCCAACGATAAAGAAGCCAAGATCCATTGATCTCCTATTTGCTCCACCTGGGAAGTAGGCTATGGTAATGTATTTGTAGGATTTCTTCATCTTCTCTAGATCTTCCCTAACAATGATGACATGGGGATGCCCACTAATTGTAGGCACTTCTAACTCTTCTTGGTCATCATAGGTTTCCATCGCATGCCTATTGATAGCTTTTACCATATTTGAGAGTTGGATTGCCGCATTGATTGCAGCTGCTCTCAAGTTGAGTATGTGAAACAACCCCATCACAATCACCTACCCTTGAAGCCTCCTGCTTGGAGACATTGGACTCCTCCTTGTCGGTTCCCTGGATCAAGGACCGCCTCATGGTCACCACTGGCATCTCTGGGATCATCATCCAGGGTGGGGGCCTTACTTCCTCACAATTGTTGCATTGTCTCCTAGAAGCATAGACAGGGGAAAGAGAGAAACGAAAGACCCTATGAAAGGAGCTCTAATCAAAACACTAGGAGAGCTTCTCCCTCCTATGACCCTACTAGATTTTCTAAATGACCAACTAAATTTGGACAAACATAATACCAGAATACATAATACCCACAATTAATTAATAAGTGGAACTAAAACATATTTGCAATAATTTCATATACATGATAACTATTGCATGCATGCATACTAACATTTATGCGAAACTGGTTACCTGTGTATGAAATTTTTAAGCCATTTTTAATAATGACAAAACATGCCCATGATTATTAAAAAAAAGAAACTCTTTGTAGGGAGAAAAAGGAAGACCACAAAAAGAAAATTTTAGGATTCGATAAAGATAAAATTTATCAGTGTATATATATCATTATGGTTAAGATACCCCTTTAAGTAGTAAAAAAAAGCTTTTTTGTTTTTTTGTCCCCCTCATAACGTTATCTCAATATCTCATAAATATTTTTTTTATCTCATAAACATTATCTCATACTTAAGTTTAACATTATCTCAAACATCCGTCTATTATCTCATTATCTTATAAATAATTTATTTTCACAAAAGTATTAGGTCATATTTATGTTTAGTCTTATCTGATACATCCATCTATCATCTCATTATCTTACATGTGTTTTATTATCTCATAAAGAACAACTCATACTTATGTTTAGTGTTACCTCATATATCCATCGGTCTGTCCATTAACTCATATCTCATAAATGTTTTGTTTTCTCATAAACATAATCTCCTACTTATTTGTTATTTCATACCCATTTGTTATCTCATGCATATGCATATGCAATGTTTGGGTGTGAAAGAAAATTTGCATATTTGTAGTATGGTCCACATCGAGCGTACGCTCGTTACATACGCAAAGCGGCGACAATACTCTCTCTCATATTCATGAATGTTGTACTTTTCACAATTAAATGTCTTTGTGTGCATATTTGTTCTTGAAACCATATATTGAATCTCTCAGCTTCATGTAGTAGTGAGACAAGGCTTTCAAATTACTTAACATAAGCTGGAATAAGTCAATAGTATGCATTATTTGGGAAACTTTCCCAAGTTCTCATCCCCATCTTCCCTTTTAAGGTGATTGCAAATAAAAGGGCTGACAATGTGGCTGGAGCATTCCTGAGATGGCCTTGTTATGCCAAAATCGGTCAATGATCTACCAGAATCTGATGTATGGAGTAGTTTGTGGTGCAATAATACATGAATTAATTTAAGTTCTCCTTCCTAGACATTATGTGGGGTATTATGTTCCATAAAAAAAAATGATTCTACAATTGTGATTTACAACCAGTTTAGATGCAGACGATTTATCGCCGATTTGGTTGAATGAATTGTGAAATTTCGAACAACATTATAAATTAAAAGTCATATTTTTCTCAAAATGCAACATATAAAAAAGTTAATTAAATACTATCTTAAAATATATTAAAACAGTGCATATATCACAAGTCCCAATTAGTGCCCCCATTTGGATCTGGTTGCAGCAACAGCTTGCTGTGGGTACGCCTCCTACCTTTATCATTTCGGGAGCAGGTTGTTTCCCCACGTTTTTCAGTGAAAGAGAGTAACGCCCAAAGCGCCTCCATTTCATGTGAATTTTATTCTTAATGCAGCAAATAATTGCAAATATTGCTGAGTTTATTTTTATTGAGACAAATACTTGTAAATTTTTTTGTTAATATTCTGCTATATATCCTATTGTTATCCTTGTGAAAAGCACATAATCTGTTACGTAAGAACCTGTAAATCACTTACCTAGTTTTACTCTAATATGGTGCCATAATAATAAAAGAGCAATATTTAAGTCTAGAAATTCCTGAAGATATATAACTTATTTGGTGCTTAAAGGAAGAATATAAGCTATATACTAATAATTAATATGCATCTACAACGGTATATCCCTTAATTCTTTTTATTTTTTCCCAAATAAATATAGAAGCATCTCTTCCTTGTTGTCTGAAGAAAACAATTTGGCATGTTTAGTTTATTTTAATTTGTAGCGGGATTGGAAATTAACACCTAGGTGGATATTAAACTTCCACAGTAAATTATTCAAAACTAATTAATATTGAGGTTGTTAAGTTTTTTATAAAAATATTTTGAAAACTCGTTAATAAAAGCGGTGGGTGTTGGTCGCTAACAAGGCTGAACAAAATCCCCAAAATGGTGCAAATTAATCTGTTGATTCCAGATCATTGTGCATATCTTTGGGACAACGACAACATTTACTGGTAAGGTGGATCCTCATGTACAGTGGACATCCCAAACAGTGCACCAATTAACAAACAGCTAATATTGATTTTTTTTTTGTTAGGGGGTCGTGGGGGAAGAGAGAGAGAGAGAGAGCGCTTCTCAGTTACGGAAACAGGGATGGTGAGAATATGAAGAAGGGGTAAAGTGTGTCGCAGGCCTCCTCATGAGCTTGTTGTTGCCAACTCCACCATCGTCAACATCATCGTTGTCTTCTCAAAAGATTTAGTGGAGAAAGTATGACTTAGCAAATGAAAGAACAGTAGGGCCTTCTACCTCTTGGATCTGTTATGGAAAATGAAAACGAATTCTTAAAGCTGTGTTATATTAACTTTGTCTTTTTACACCTACTGTAAAGCTGTAAAATTGAATCGTGGTATTCCTTGCCATGCATGAGAAATTCTATAGAAGGTTGAAGGCATGATTTTGTTGTAACAGAAAAACACAAATGAAATATTAATGAGTTAAATGAAATACAGCAAGAACATTTGAGTTCTACTATTTGCTAGGTTATTTTTCTTATTATTTGTTATCATAATTTTTCAAAAAATTGGGGAAGATCGTAACACGTTGTCGAAATTTTCTGCTCGATCGACCATCATGCATGTTGAAACGAATATATATATATAGAACAGCAGGTTTTCTGGTCTTTCAAACATGGTGTATATTTTTCTATTTGGCTCACAATCTGTCCTTAGGCATATTCTGATCTTGATTAACTTTGTCTACAATGCAAAAAAAAATCACTTTCAAATTAGTTGATATCAACGCACATATGATTAACGAGTTGGACGCAGTGTATTAGGCAACTATTTCCCAAATTCCATTGATTTTTCAGTTTTCTCCTTTTTTGTTGGTTTAAAGCTCAATTTGGCTTTGGCAGGGCAGGGCTTGGTTTCATCTCAAAACCTAAGAATAGGGTTTCATTATTTGTAATATGTAGTGGACCCAGGGCTGCACATGCATGAGTCTAGTCAAGCTCTAGTTGGGTCATCCCAAGCTCGACTTCACTCAAAAAACTAGAGCTCGAACTCGACTCGAGCTCCAAAGCAAGCTCGAGCTCGACTCGATGATACAACATTGGGCTCAAACTCAACTCACTTAACTTGTTTATGTTAAACATGTCATGTTTCATTTAACTTGTCTAACTCGTTTAGTTTTTACTCGTTCAATTTTTTTTTTCTCATTACAATTCAATATTCATTGCAGAGTCGAGCCAAGTTGAGTTTTTACAACTTGAACTCGACTCGTTTAACATTTCGAGCATACATTTGAACTCGAGCTCAACTCGTTTATAAATAAGTCAAGTTCGAGTTGAGCTTCAATGAGTGAGTTCGATCGAATCGAGTTTGAGCTGGCTCAACTTGTTGTGCAGCCCTATGTGGACCTCTCTTTTAAACATATAATATTAATCTACTTGTGGATCCAGTGTTTTGTGATGCAGCGAGACCCCTTTTGGAATAGATTTTGTGGAAAACCAACTACATTCTTTCACCCCTAGCCACAAGTCATCCCCGTATTTTGCCACATATGTGGGTTCGATCCTCCAAGGCCTGCTAGAGCTCTCTCCTACTGGCTTGTGGCTAGATCGATTGGCTTCGGGTCAAATAAGAACAACTATCATCTGCAACATCTGGAAAACGACTACACTTAACGGCTTAAGCCGTTGTTCCCAAAAGGTACACCATTAGAGTAAGTGCGCCCGCCGGCTCTAAGCTCCGTTCCTTCGACTGATTGTTTGCATCAGATTTGAGGTTGTCTATTGCACTGACCTCCCCACCCACCAAAGTGAGGCGGTGCCGTGCAGCTGAGATGACCCTTCAAAGCCGCAAAGGATCTACAGACTATAATTGACAAGGTAGAGTGCGGGCGTGGGCGTGGGTACGACATTTCTGCTCAAGTGTTTGGGAAATCCTAATTCCTACAGAGGAAAAGGTAAATCCTGGACTGCAAGGGCATTGTCTCCCAAATATTGAATTTGTCGCGGCACTGAATGGGCCCAATGGAAAATCGGTGACTTATTTATTGATGGGTTTAAGAAGCTGGAGCAGCGGTAGCCATTAAAATGAAGGGATAATTTACAAAATTACTCATCTCAATCTAAATTAAATACAAAGGAAGAGAAAAATAAAATGGATAATTTTCATTAAAAGGGCAACTGTGTAAATTATTCCTTATAATTTTAGTGACTTTGATGCAGAAGCAACTCATTGAAATTTCATCACAAAAGTTGAGTGCACATTTCTTCATTTTTCAGAGTTGACTGGTGATTTACTATTTTGCCAAAAATCGAGCCACTTTTTATAATTTTGTGAAAGATTGCAGAAATATTTCAGTACGTTCAGTCCAGATGTGCTAGTGTTTTAATGGCGCACTACAAAAAAAAAGGTTTTACGAAAAATAGTTTTTTAAAAATTATTTTTTAATTAGTTTTGCAAAACAGATTTGTATGTTTGGATATAGAATCAAAACAGTGTTTCGTTTTTAATTAATTTGGTTAAAATATTTTCTTCCAAAAATAATTTTTCATAAAACTTGCACTTCTTATCATCCAAACTCTTGCCAAACAGTGTCTTATAAGGAAGAATCATTTTTTACCTCAAAAAATGAGTTTTGCCACCGAAACAACTTAAATGTGCATTCTTGTGAATATGAAATATTAATCCTCTGAGGGAGGAAATTAAGAGGACACTCTTGGAGAACGATCCAAACACAAAAAATTATAAGTTAAAAGTTTTTTTACTTGGTACCTGGGAGAAAAGTCGACAGATGGAAACAAAAAAAATGTTCAACCAATAGACATACAAAACCATCTGATCGAAACTAGTGGTTTTCAGCAATTATTTCTAAAACCTGACTAATTAAATGCATGTGCATTGCCGAGAAAGCTAAACAATCAAAATTTAATTACAGATATATGCCAAAAGAAAATATATAAAATGGTTGGACAGATGTCATCAGTGATAACCATTAAAAAATGCATGAATAACCACTACAAAATGCAGGGTGGCTTCGATGTGAATGCAGGTTTATAGTCATACTTTCAGGTATAGGTTTATTTTTCGAAAGACTTTGACTCTCTCCCCCTGTCAAATCTCTCTCTCTCTCTCTCTCTCTCTCTCAGAGAATGTTGAAGTAGCGGAGTCATTGAGATGTACATCTTTTCTTCCACGTCAAAGAAAACAAAGTGGGTGACCAGTGAACAGCAATTTAAAAATGTGTAGGGCGTTTTTGATGTGAATGGTTGGCAGATGCAAAAAAAAAAATAATGCATATTGTAGAGTTTTGTATTACCTAAGGATGAGCATTCGTTCAGGTACCCTATTTCTCCCCCTTTATCTCTCTCTCTCTCTCTCTCTCTCTCTATATATATATATATATATATATATATATATATATATATATATATATCTGTGAGCATCGTCTTCTTAGTGAGACATTGATGGAAAATCATCACTTCGAATGTCTGGATGGACAATCCACCATCGGCAAGAATGAGTGTGCTTGTGGTGACTATCGCCTATGGCAACAAGCACAAATTTTCTTTTCTAATGTCATTGCAAACCCCCATGACTGCTGAGGGTTTGCCAATGTCTATGGATTTTCTTTTTTTCTTTTTTTTTTGGTAGTTTGTCTGAATTGGACCAAATATGCCTTAAACTGTGAAGCTGTCCATCAGACACGGCTCAATTACTTCCAAATACTGTGAAGCTCAAACTTGGCTCGAGTTCTAAAAACTTGAATTTGGCCCAAGCAGTTCGTCAAGGATTGGCTTGAGCTTATTTGGAAAGAAAAGGGCAGTATGGATTAATATATTTTCAATTACCATGAATTAGGAGAAGATCATTTTCTTATTAGTTGTTCTCTTTAGGAGAATAGAGTACTCTTCTAACAGAGTCATTACCAAACAAGCAAGAACGAACATTTTAGAAGAAAAATACAACGTGACATTTACAACCATTAACAATTGAAAGACTGTGATTCTGTGGCTGTTTGTACAACTGGAATGAAAGAAAGGAGAGAATTAGCAAAAAAAAATTGGCAACAACGATAATGAAAAAATGAAAACATTAATTAGAAGGAAGCTATATACATTTCTATTTCATTTGGAAGACTGAGACTGTGCTGGCTTATTTTTCTCTTGTGAATGACATAACCGTGCCCAATACGATTAATGCTTGACATTTTGAGTAATTTGATTCAATTGCCTTAGCGTTCTGTGCTCCATTCCTGCCTTTCTTTGACATTTAATTAATTGCAAGAAAAGGAATGGCTACCCTAACAATGAATGTCGTCAATTTTTGGTGAAGAATTCAACATCAGGAGCCAAACCGAGAATTGCACTTAATAAGAACTCAGTTAAATGTTCATAATTTTCTCCTACTGAAAGCAACACAATCGATGAAAAGCTACTCATTTTAAACAGAAGAAAGAACAGTTCAACCAGTGGTAGAGCAAGAATTTTTTGGGTATGGAGCACTCTTATAGAAATTCTCATTTTTGAAGGTGCACAACATATATAAATAAGTAAATAATTGTAAGAAATCTATGTAAAAATAAATAAAAATTTTGTTGGCATGGGCAACTGCCCATGCCAGCATATATGTAGATCCGTTACTGCATTCAACAGCCTTGAACAGGGATGAGGGAATGGGTGTGAGGTTTCAACCTCTTATCAAATTACCAAAAACAGATGAAAAGAAAAAGGAGAGCCTGTGCTAGAACTACAAGATAAATGATGAGAATTTACCTTGCGGGCCCCTCTTTGATGATGATTAAGCTTCTCCATAGATTTACCTCCGCCTCCATGGATACGTCCACAAAGATGCAACTTTATTATCTTTTATGAAAAGCCTCAAATTGGTGGCGAGCAGTCAAATTTCTTCTGCTAAGGAACAACGGAAAATGAAACTCAGGAGATGTACACGTACATATGAACTGAGAAGATGTTTCCTCTTTAAATTCCAAAAATTCCTTCGCTGAAGTGCAGTAATACTTTAAATTTTGAAGCTTTAGGACTCGTTAGGCAATCACAACACTATGTAATTATTTCATAAATATAAATATGCACTAAACGGTCCTACATCTTCTTCTACCCCTGCCTTCAGACCATAAGGTGGAGAAACAGCCAAAAGAAGCTGGCCGCCTTAGGAACAAGGCCTTAGAGGTGCAGGCAGCAATGGCTTTCTTCCTTCTTTTGCCTCTGAGGTTCAGGATGAAGGGATTGAGAAACAGCATTGCGGACATATGAGGTAATTTGCATGAAGCATACCTTCAAAGATGTGAGCTATATCACACTTGCCGCCCGTTTCTTTCCTTCTGCATATATGTCATCTGCTAACACGCCTGAGCTATACTCCAAGAAAAGGCTGCAGGCTCGTAGGAGCCAGTGCAAAGGGAAGCATTGATTCAGTGTGGACCGACGGGCGAGAACCACCAGAACCGGTAGAAGAAGAACTTGAGGAGGCAGCCATGAGATCACACGCCAATACCAAGCAGCAGCAAAAAAATGAAAGACACGAGTAATGGAATGGCTCGTGCAGAAGGAAAATTTCCTAAGGATTTGGTGTGGCAATACCAGGATGAGCTTTGTCTTTTTTAAAATAAGCACTGATACCATAATAGATCAAGAGAGAAAAGGAAAGATAGGTGGGCGATACAAATTATAGAGGTTCGGTTATTTGACCTACATCCTCTCTCATACCAATTTTTCATGTATTTTGGTATCAAGTTCCATTTTCTGTTATATGTTTACAGTTCTCAACGTGACACTTATTTTTCTTAAGAAAAGATTTTCAACAGTGTATTTTCATTCAACTCTGATGTTTCATGAACGTCGGATTCATGCCCACTTGCCTCTTCTCTCTCTCTCTTTTCTTTTCCCCTTTATTTCGTCCGATTATCTCATCCGGTGTTGAATTAGTTAAGCATGTCTCAACATGAGGGAGATTCAACTGCGTGCACACGTTTGTGCAAGCAACAAAAATTAGTCTTTTAATATTTTAGAAATTTTTTTATAATGGTCTGTACATTATAATATTTTAGTATTTTTATAATTCTTTTTTTGCCCTTTAAAAGTCTTCTTTAAAACAGACTTCATGTGCAAGGAAACTTGCAACTGGAACCAGCAACCTGGCACCAACTGTCATAATTGGATGGTTGTAATTTAAATTTAATAACCTGGAAACTGACTGTACTTTCTGATAGAGACATGGAAGAGATGGATGCATTTTTGTTATTAAAAGCATTTACCTGCTTTGACTTTTAAGAAGAGGGTCCTTGTTATTTTCTTTGAATCCATGAACTATGCATGAATGGTTAACGTATAAAAACATGACTGCCGATAGAGATATCCATGATCAAGGATATTCATTCGACCTTTTTTTGGGTCTTCTCTATAACAAATGCCTTTTTGGGGACATTAAGCTCGTTAGACTTGTCAAGTTGTTGCATAGATAATAGTTAATCTAGAGCTAGCTTGAACTATTGTCAAGCCAATTAGTCATCTCCTCTTCCTGGTGCGTTTGGTAGTTTCGGATCTTATATCTAACGTTGATGTGAAATTCTTTTTTTTTTCCTTAATGGGACCCATAAACAAACAGTATATTTCTCACCCACAGAAAAATGAGGGTTTGAGATTATTAATATATGGCCAAAACCTCAGATTTGAACTTTGATGGAAGCATAAGCCATGGCAATGACAATGAATTAAGATGCTTCGTAAATCTTTTGAAGACTTAAACCTAGAAAAAAAATATCAAAATGGGAACGAATTTATGGTGCCTTTTAATTAATTGGAGGAAGACTTCATTTTACTTCCAAACGGGAACGTAAATCGCTTTTCTTGTTTTTTGAAATTGAAGGCAAGACTTGATCTAAGACATTCAAATTTTGACAACTTTTTCCAGCCTCCTCTTACGTCCTGCTCACTACTCGGTAAAAAAATTCAGACATGTTTTCCGTAATTTTAGAGATAGAAAAAACAATGGCTTATTTATAAAAAAGGATGTTGACATTATAGGCAGTTTCCGTTTAGGATCCAATTTTTCTTGGGCATAATTCAAGAAACGAGCGTCATTTTTCTGTAAGGTTTGACATGTGATTAAATGTCACCTCTTAACAAGTGAAACTTCAAACAGTAAAGTTTTTATTTGCCTATGCAAATTATAGTTAACTCTCTATATATATTGAAACATATTCTCGAGGGTATAGCATATCCTGCTCAGGTCCACATGCAATCTACAACCACAAAAAGGCCGTGGGAATGGAGGGGCCTTTAAGATATCTTCTGGTGGTGGAATGTTAATCTCCTTTTCACCCGAAGTACATCAGCTTTAAGATCCTGAAATTCCAAAGGGTAAAGAATATTTTTCAATTAAAACCAAAATGTAAACCACTAAGACCCGTCAATAGTATATTTGTGTGCGCGCCCACATATGACAGTACTCTTAAACACTTCGATGGTCCAGCAATGGATGGGAGTCCTGGAATTCGTCTGCAACTCTACCTATTTTAAGTGTGGTGTTCAAATAAATGAAAATGTGAACCGATCTTTTGCAGATCTGTTAAACCTTGATCAGATATATATTAAATGTGCAACTGCTTACTATAGACTGAATTTTGGTGGCGAAGCGTACTTTTGTTGTTACACCATTTATTATGACATTTAATACTATATAAGTGTAGATAATTGTGGCTTAATCTGATGTACTATAATTTCCTGAACATTTTTAAGTATTAATATTAAAATAGTAACTTTAACAAAAAGGTGATCGCGTGATAGAGAGCGAGTGTGCATAAGATATTCAAATGGGTGCTATAGGTATTTTATTTTGCAGCTAAAATTGGCAACCTAGTTTAAGTGGATGGCTTTAAACTGAAGGGTGAAACTTTCATAAGGCTTAAGAAGTTAAAATTAAACGCAAAGTTAAGACGGTTTTGGAAAATATTCTCAAACTACAAGGGTAGTTGCTGAGAAAGTCTCAAAGGATAAACAAACCGGGTTAGCTTAATTAAATAACAATAAAAACAATAAAAATAAGTACAATAATAATAATAACAATACCATGAATAACAAGATTTAATGAAAGGAGAGAACCAAAAAAAAAGAACAACAAAAGCAGACAAAGTAGGAGAAGAATGAACGTGAAGTGTGACCAAGCAATAAGAATGAAGAAGGATTTCACAAGTTCATGTGAAGATGACATGGATGTAGCATCTTATGCGATGATGTATGCTGCCATCTGATGGTGGAAATAATGCCTCACAAATGGCTGTGCGACGTCATCTAACATCTTCATCTCCCATATTTCTCGGCACCATTTTCTATTTCCTTGTGGACATTTAATTCCTCAAGCTTCCGGAGACCCATGAAGTTCATCGTTCTATTAGTCTTTGGTCGGGAGGCTGAGTTTTTAGGGATGTCAATGAATCAGATTCAGATCAAATATCAGATCATGTTTCTTTACATAAATCAGATATGAAAAACAGAGAAATTTGATATCCAAATAAAAAATCAGATCAGATTCGGTATTAAAAATTGGCGTCCGATTGAATTCGGATTCTGACTCAGTATCAAATAGACACCCAATTGCATACCAGAAAAAAAAAAGATAATGGATATCTAAACCCATATTTACAGAACCCGATCTAAATAATATATTTTATTCTACATTATTGTAAATTTATAAATCTTAATCGAAATTCGAATTCCCAATTTTAAATTAATACCATCTGAATCTGAAACCAATGCAAACTTGGTCGAGCACTTGACGAGGTTTAGGCCACCTCCAGATCCACTCCAAGTGACATTTTGTTCAGTAGCCTTCTTGCTTTTATAGCTGCATTTTTTCATCAATTTAATCAACACCCATGACACCTGGTTACGTATATGGTGAATAGCCTTTAAGAAAATGACAAGTGCCCCCCACTTGTACTAGCTCCTTAGCCCACTTTTGCATCCATGGGAGCCTACGCACAAGCCTAGGCATTGTCTTCTCAAAAGATTTAGTGGAGAAAGTATGACTTAGCAAATGAAACAACAGTAGGGCCTTCTACCTCTTGGGATCTGTTATGGAAAATGAAAACGAATTCTTAAAGCTGTGCTATATTAACTTTGTTTTTTTACACCTTCTGTAAAGCTGTAAAATTGAAGCATGGTATTCCTTGCCATGCATGAGAAATTCTATAGAAGGTTGAAGGCATGATATTGTTGTAACAGAAAATACTCTTTTACGCCTGTAAAAAAATTGATTATCTACATAAAGAGTATAAATATGTGAAAGGAAGAAGAGCACGATACTCTGTTCCATCCATTCCCAGCCTCCTTGGTTATGACCTTTTGATTCTGTGGCAGCCCTGATTTTCTCTTATGTGTCATCTGAAACTCGCAAGATATTGCAAGGGGAGGAAAGTAGTGGTGGCAGACGAGAAGTGTTGGGCTTGTGATGATGCACAACATGTTGACAATGGTCTATTTTTCTATAGCTCTGCCTCCTCTTTTCCCAAAAGTTCTTTATATGGTAGATTTCTTTTGCACCGGTACAAATTGTTCCAAAAAAATGTCAAATTGGGTGCTTCAATTTCGTTGTTATTTCTGTTGGATAGTGGCCCTGAGCCCTATCCTTCATCTCGTAACTGCAAGCCAGATTAAATTGAAAAACTGATTTCCGAAATAAAAGATTTCATTAAAAGGAAATTCAAAGCTTATTTTGTTACCATTTTCGAACCTGCCAAAAATTCTCTGGCGATAATCGCTGCTGGGATTCAGGAAATCCTGGGAGGCATACTATAAAGTCTCAGCTTATGTTCATCTGAAGGTTGATCATTAGATTAACCTTGCGATGCCTCACAAAGTGATGTAGTTAGCTATAAAAATACTGTTCTTGCTTAAACGAGCCTTGAGTCTACCCATTTTATACCTGTCACAGGATACTTTGCTCAAGGTTCAGTGTCGAGCACAAGCTTGGTCTCGGTTTGTTGAGTGGAGTTTGAACTGACCCTTTAAAGCACAATAGCTCGAGCAGGACAAGACATGAGCAGAGTTGGGCTCCAGCCCACTTGTGTATAAACCACAACTATAATATATGCTATTGGCAATGACTTTTACCATAGCGAATAGTCATAATGCAGTTGCCAATAAACTTATTGGCAAGTACTCTTGCCCTAGCAAACAGCTAAGGTTGTCCTTGCCCTTTACAGCACGGGGAAAAGTCTTTTGTTAGGCCCAAGGTCATTGTCAATAACATCATTGGTAAGAACTCGTTGAGTTATTGACAATGGTAGAAGTCGTTGCTAGAAGTTCTTACAGTAGTGATTCCTCTACTGCTATAGGTCACCTTTTTCTTTTGAAAACAAAACAAAATGCTACTTCTACCACAGGTAAGCCAGTTCTTTCTAATTTGAAAGTGGGATGGCTTCAAACATATAATCTAGATCGATACCAACAAACATAAACATAGACTACTGAAGCAAATAGAGAGAGCCCATAAAATGGGAATTCATAGCAAAATTTGGGGACAACAAGTCCCCCAAGTACAAGAATAAACCACAAAAACATAAATAAAAGATGAATATACAAGACAATCGCACAGTAAAACAAAAATATAAAAAAGGATGGTGTAGCACAGTCACTCAGCCGCAGACGGAGGACGGCGCCATAGCTGAATAGCAAAATGGACATCCCCCTGCACCAGACGAGCCACAGCATCTGGCAATGAGAAGGTGCCCCTGAAGACCCTATTGTTGCGCTCCTCCCAAATGTGCCACCAAGAAGAAATGAGCCACAACCTCTAGACTCGCCCCCAGGAAGCAGACAGGTGGGGAGAAGGAGAAAAGAGGAAAAGAAGGCAAATGGAGGGTGAGTCTGGAAGGCTACTAACATGGGAAGGCCATGCAGAGGCAAAAACACTAACAAAGAAAGGGCAAGTAGTAAAAAGGTGAACCCAAGACTCAACCGTGTTGAGACAGAGGGGACACAGGTTAGCAAAATTGATGCCAAGGCGATGTAAGTGGTCAAAAGTGTTGATGTGACCAGCAAGAAGAAGCCAGACAAAAGTAATGGCACGAGGAGATGAGCCTGGGGACCAAAGGGACAGGGGGCGAGAGCAACGCAACAGAAGAACCAAAAGAGGCCAGGTAGCAAGAAGAAAAAGTGAATCCCTGGAAAGGTGAAAGAGGCCAAGATGGGGGTGCAATAGAAGGGAGGTCAGCAAGCCGAAGGAAAAGGCGAAGGGAAAAAACCTGGTCGCACCAAAAGTGGGAGGGAGAGGTGTGAGAAATGAAACCATTCCAAACACTAGGGGAGAGAGGTCAAATTTGGAACAAATGAATAGGGTGATTGGAGAATGCTCAATTGCGAGATGCCACCATCAAGAACGCAGGAAGGACTCACATGCCGGACTAAGGTTGGTAACCCCAACACCCCCAAGAAGACGCGGAAGGGCAACCATATTCCAACGTGCAAGCCAATCTGAAGGTCGATCACCATCCCAGATAAATCTACGAATAATCCTATCAAACCTTCTCAGAACAGCCACAGGAGGTCAAAAGACTGCCAGTGCATGGAGGGGGACCGACGAAAGACAATATTTAGTAAGAGTAATACGACCAGGAAGATAAAATAGCTTTTTCTATCAACACTGAAGGTGATTGACAAGCTTCTGCTCTACTAAATTCCAAAAGGAGGGAGCAGGAGGCGCCAGCATAGTCTGAAGACCTAAGTAGTCCATGTGTAAGCCATCAACCTTACACCCAAAGCAAGTTTTCGCAAGAAGCACCGTGGCTGCATCCACGTTAATGAGAAAAAGGTGGTCTTCAGAGGAATTAATAGAAAGACCCGAGATGAGCTCAAAAACCTGAAGGATGAGCCAAGTTCTCACAATCTATTGGCAGAAAGCAGTGCCAAACAGGAGAAAGTTGTCAGCATATTGAATGATGGAGAAGGCCTGTAAGTGGGGGAGTGAATGTGGCGTGAGGAAGCCAACGACCGCAGCATGATGAAATAACGTAGAAAAGCACTCAGCAACTAAGTTGAAAAGAAAAGGCGACAACGGGCAACCCTGACAGAGGCTGCGACCGAGACAGAAGAAATCGCCACACATCCCATTGAAGGAGACTGCAAGCTGGGCCCAGTGACAAGCGAAAGGATCCACTACAAAGATGATGGACCAAAAGCAAGGAGGGTGAGCAGGTCTGAAAGGAACTCCCAACTAACTGAATCAAAGACCTTAGAGATGTCCAACTTAAGCATGAAGGAAGGAAGACGTAGACAGTATAGAGAGTGAACAACTTCATTGGCCAGGACAATCGCGTCCTACAAACGTCGACCCATGATAAATGCAACATGGAAGGGGTTAATGATATGACATAACAGGCACAAGCTACAAAGAAAGCAATTTAGCAATAATCTTGTAAGGTGTGCCTAAGACGGAGATCGGGCGAAAGTGGTTGATGTCCATAGGGTTAGGATGCTTAGGCACCAAGACGTAGGTGATGAGATTAAATTCCTTATGAAAAATGGAGTTGGAGGCAAATTCATCACAAAATGTAAACACATCAGCGCTACAAGCCTCCCAAAAGGTGCGAAAAAATTCAATAGGGAAACCTTCAATGCCAGGCACCTTACCAGAGCTGAGGGCCCAGACAACATTCTTGATTTCTTGGTGTGGGAAGGGCCACTCAAGAGAGATCGCACAGGAGACGGAGAGGGAGGAGAGGTGAAATTATGGAAGCAGCGCACGAATGCAAAGATGCTTAGAATAGAAATCACGAAAAAGGGCGGTCAAAGCTGGGAGAATGTCATCACTAAGAAAAACCCTATGGCCAATAACCATGGACTGGAGCAACGTTTGACGGCACCTTCAAGGTGTGGCCAAGTGGAAGAATCTAGAATTCTGGTCTCCATACGAAAGCCAACCGAGCCTAGAACGCTGCTGCCAGTGGATGGACTCCCTAATCCACCACTCCTGAGCCAGACACTTGAGACGAAGGAGCCGGGAAGACTGATTCGTAGAAATATTATAAAAAAACTGGAGGGACAAAATCTCCTCATCCCAACCGGTCACCTCAGAAAACTTGCCACTGCAGAAAATGTGCTTCTAGGCAAAAACCTCCCTCAGATGGAGTGCAACTTCCGCGAGAGCCTGAAAGCAGCCCACCTACCATTGATAGTGCGAGCCCACCATTTAGGGATGGCAGCGACAAAGGACTCATTTCGGAGCCACCAAAGCTCAAAACGAAACCTGGCACGCCTAGTACCAGCCCTACCCTGAATAAGAGAAAGGAGTAGCAGAGCTTGATCAAACAAGTGTCTCGCCCCAGGAACCAAAGAGGATGAAAGAAAAGGAGAGAACAACTAAGGCAAGAGGAAGACCCGGTCCAACCTACGGAGAATCAGAGGATTCCTATTGTTGGACCAAGTAAACTTGCCATTACTCAGAGACACGTCAAAAAGACTGAACTCATGAACGAAGGAGTGAAAAGCCGACATTGATGGACCAGAAGGGACAGGAGATCAAGAGTCGTCAGGGCTATGCAAACAATTGAAGTCTCCTGCCAAAAGCTAAGGCGAGGAAACAAGCTAACGAGCATGATGTAGCTCATCCCATAGTTGGTCACGCAAGGGCCATAGACCGTAGTAACTAAGACCGGGCCAATGAGCCAAAGACCATTGAGAATGACCGAGATAGAGTAATAACCGACATGCACCACATCCCTCATAAGAGGAGGAGACCAGGCCAGCAGGATGCCCCTAGGGGCACCATTAGTCGGAAGAAACCCAAAGAACGGTTGACGCAACAAAGTACAAACACAGGCATGAGAAATCACAGACAATTTGGTGTCAACCACGATAAGCAAGGAAGGTCCATGCTGACGCACCAAAGAAGAGAGATACCTACGCCGATAATGGGCTCCCAAGCCCCGCACGTTCTAACACACAACCCTCATGAAGAAACCATGTGAAGGGGCGTACATCTAGCCACTCTAGCAGTACCGAAAGGGAGGATGGAGGCCGCGGAAGCCCCAATCCTACGCCGGTGCAATAGCGACAACAAATGAAGAATGAAGGAAATCAAGCTACTCCTGAGGATGGAGGCAAGCGCATCCGGAACGGAGATGCCTAGCTCAGCATCTAACAAGGGAGAAACTGGTGGCAACCTATCGGGCCAGAGTGGGCAAACAGAAGGTCCGGTGGTGGGACCAAGCAACCAAGCAGAAGACGAAGGGGTAGCAATGGACGCAGAATCAATACGCAGGTTGCGGGAAATAGCATCAACACAAGAGAGGTGGGGGATGGCAGGGCTAATTGGGGGAAGGGGCAGGCAGGTGGGGTTGTGAGAACACTGCAACAGAGTGCGGGGAGTAGTACACGCAGGGAAGGCAAGCTGGTGACAATGCAACAGTCAATGGAAACAGAAGAAAACCGGGCATGTGGGCAAAGGAGGTGGTCCTAGATGGTGGGGGTGGCAAAGGGGGGCCGGTAACAAGGGTAAGGAGCAAGAAACATGCAACAAATGGAGATGGATTGACTATGGGAGACGAATCGACAGAGGTCAAAGCAACAGAGGTCATAGTCGAGAAAGAGCAAGCAACAACAATTACCTCAAGGGGGTGACCGTGACGGTGCAAAGGACCGGATGACTGTGACGGCACAAAGGACCGGATGATGCCGCGATCAGATAGAGCAATAAGCAGCACCTCGGGGGAGCGCGGCGGAGAGCAGGCAGGGCACGATCGAGTAGGCAAGGCCACCTCCAGCGGTGAGGGAAGCAAAGGCAGGAGCTGAGGTGCCAAGTGCTCGACAAGCAAAGAAAACTGGTGCAGGAGACCACCTGGGCTGAAGATCCACGGGACCGCTATCGAGAAAGGCAGACCCTGTGTGCCAAAACAAGTAGGCCCAGGCCAAGGAAGTCTGATAGAGTCAAAGGAGATAGAGCTTGCATCCGAAGCAGGCGACTGAGAAGCAGCTGGTAGAGGAACCTGGACCCACAAGGCGGAAGCGACGGCTGCAAAGCCATGCAGTCGACCGAAAAGTCACCGGTCATTCTGACTAGCAGAAAAACGACATCAAGAACACGTGGCAGCCCAGCGGCCATTCAAGGTATTACACCTCTGACACCACCAATGGCCCCATCAGACGAGGATAGAAGCGACAGACCGAAGAAGGCGACGTAGCCTGGAAGCACGATGGGAAGAGGTGACACACCAATGTGAGGGAGCCGGCCTACCAATGAAGACCACCTTGGGAAGTCTCGGCTGCAAGGGATAGTCACCCATTTGAAAAAGGAGAAACAAATAGCGCGCAGGTGGTAGGAATGCCTGGAGGACGCTGCGAGTGTCCTACAACAGAAGCGAGCCGACGAAAACACAATTAGACTGCCAACTGAATGACAATGCCATAGCCTGACGGACCCCCTTAGGCAAGCAAAGAAAATTGACTACAGCACGAAAAAACAAACGATTAAGGGGAAGGGTGTTACCCGGCCTGATCCCACAAAGACTCGGACCACCAACCCTAGCTCCATGTGGTGATCGCAAAGGCAAAGCAGGAGGGAGGGTGGCCATAAGACCAACCCCGGGCAAGAACAAAAAGGCCGGTAAGAAAAACAATGAAGCCAAGCAGCTGCATTTGGACCCTCTCAAAGCCTAAGCTCAGCACAGCCCCGCAGGCCGATGAGACACCACTTAGCGCGACGTGAGAGCAAGGCACCAAAAGAGGACTGGACAGCTATGAATACGATCCAAAAGAAGAAGTGGATAGCACAAGCTGTAACGAGCATTTCATCAAACTATTGCCGAGCATGGAGAGGGCACAACAGAGCAAAAAGAAGGAAACATAGTGCTGCAAGCAGAAGCGGTTGAGGAACGAGAGGGAGGAGGAGCAAACCGCCCAAGGAAGGAGCTGGTAGTGAAGCAAGCAGAGTGGATTTGGGAGAAGAAGCAACTAGAGGAAGAGGCGATTAAAGAGGCCAGCAGCCACGGGCAACGCAGAAGGGCAGGAGAGGAGGGAGTGCAGATAAGAGAGGGGGAGGGACCAATGTTCGTCGTGGGAGGTTGGGGATGGGGTGTCTCATTTCGGTGCTTCTCAACACTATCCGGACGAGCACCATAGGAGGGGAGCCTGGTAGAGGGGGAGTCACGGGCGAGAGAGCAGAACAAGGACCTAAGAGAGAACCACCCAGAGCGAGCGACAGAGAGAGAGAGAGAGCAATAATAAGAAAATGAGAAGGGGCGGGGAGAGAGAGAGAGAGAGAGAGAGAGATGAACACTCTATGCATCAGATTTTGGATTAACAAAAATATAGAAGGAAAAAGGAACAAAAAAACAAGTCAGACTTTTAGGCTATATGCAAGTTAAATTACTTGTCATTTCTTGTGAAGGTTGTCTTAAAATGTCATCAAAAAATTATTTACAACTTACAAATGTAGTTGTGAAGATTAAAACATCTCAAAATCATCCACCATCAAGTTATAAATTGTATATAAGCATCTCTAAGAAAATAGCACCGGTCAGTCCTTCGTAAAGTTGCTGATCTCTTTGACAATCATTTGTTTATTAATTGACGCCATTGCCATCACAACTCAGCTGAAGAAAATATGTTTTCCCAGAAAGAAGATTCATTTATCTTTGTACACCACCCATCTTAATTTTCTCAATATGTTCTGTTTCTTTTAAAAACAAACAATTAAGGGGAAGGGGGTTACCCGGCCTGATCCCACAAAGACTGGGACCACCAACCCAAGCTCCATGTGGTGATCGCAAAGGCAAAGGAGGAGGGAGGGTGGCCATCAGACCAACCCCGGGCAAGAACAAAAAGGCCGGCAAGAAAAACAATGAAGCCAAGTAGTTGCGTTTGGACCCTCTCAAAGCCTAAGCTCAGCACGGCCCCGCAGGCCGATGAGACGCCACTTAGCGCAACGTGATATCAAGGTACCGAAAGAGGACTGGACAACTATGAAAACGATCCAAAAGAATTAGTGGATAGCAGAAGCTGTAACGAGCATTTCATCAAACTGTTGCCGAGCATGGAGAGGGCACAACAGAGCAAAAAGTAGGAAACATAGTGCTGCAAGCAGAAGCGGTTGAGGAACGAGAGGGAGGAGGAGCAATCCGCCCAAGGAAGGAGTGGATTCGGGAGAAGAAGCGGCTGGAGGAAGAGGCGATTAACCTGGCCAGCAGCCACGGGCAACGCTGAAGGGCAGGAGAGGACGGAGTGCAGATGAGAGAGGGAGAGGGACCAATGTTCGTCGTGAGAGGTCGGGGACGGGGTGCCTCATCTCGGTGCTTCTCAATACTATCCGGACGAGCACCATAGGAGGGGAGCCTGGTGGATGTCTCCACGAGTGAGAGGGGGAGTCGCAGGCAAGAGAGCAGAACAAGGCCCTAGGAGAGAACCACCCAGAGCGAGCGAGAGAGAGAGAGAGAGAGATCAATAAGAAGAAAATGAGAAGGGGGGGGGAGAGAGAGAGAGAGAGATGAACACTGTATGCATCAGATTTTAGATTAACAAAAATATAGAAGGAAAAACGAACAAAAAAACAAGTCAGACTTTTAGCCTATATGCGAGTTAAATTACATGTCATTTCTTGTGAAGGTTGTGTTAAAATGTCATCAGAAAATTATTTACAACTTACAAATGTAGTTGTGAAGATTAAAACATCTCAAAATCATCCACCATCAAGTTATAAATTGTATATAAGCATCTCTAAGAAAATAGCACCGGTCAGTTCTTCGTAAAGTTGCTGATCCCTTTGACAATCGTTTGTTTATTAATTGACGCCATTGCCATCACAACTCAGCTGAAGAAAGTATGTGTTCCCAGAAAGAAGATTCATTTATCTTTGTACACCATCCATCTTAAATTTCTCAATATGTTCTGTTTCTTTTAAAAACAAATGATTAAGGGGAAGGGGGTTACCCGGCCTGATCCCACAAAGACTGGGACCACCAACCCAAGCTCCTTGTGGTGATCGCAAAGGCAAAGGAGGAGGGAGGGTGGCCATAAGACCAAACCCGGGCAAGAACAAAAAGGCCGGCAAGAAAAACAATGAAACCAAGCAGCTGCATTTGGACCCTCTCAAAGCCTAAGCTCAGCACGGCCCCGCAGGCCGATGAGATGCCACTTTGCGCGACGTGAGAGCAAGGCTCCGAAAGAGGACTGGACAACTATGAAAACGATCCAAAAGAAGAAGTGGATAGCACAAGCTGTAACAGGCATTTCATCAAACTGTTGCCGAGCATGGAGAGGGCACAACCGAGCAAAAAGTAGGAAACACAGTGCTGCAAGCAGAAGCTTTTGAGGAACGAGAGGGAAGAGGAGCAAGCTGCCCAAGGAAGGAGCTGGTAGTGAAGAAGGCAGAGTGGATTCAGGAGAAGAAGCGGCTGGAGGAGGAGGCGATTAACCTGGCCAGCAGCCACGGGCAACGCTGAAGGGCAGGAGAGGAGGGAGTGCAGATGAGAGAGGGAGAGGGACCAATGTTCGTCGTGAGAGGTCTGGGACGGGGTGCCTCATCTCGGTGCTTCTCAACACTATCCGGACGAGCACCATAGGAGCGGAGCCTGGTGGATGTCTCCACGAGTGAGAGGGGGAGTCGCAGGCAAGAGGGTGGAGAATTAAGCCTTTCTAGCATATTTGTTGAGCATACAGTTTTAAAAATCATGAACAAGGACTTGTGGCCTTTCATTTTCTAAAAATCCAGTGAAAGTGGCCAACTATGTAGCCCTTATGGCCTTTCATTTTCTAGTCTAGCAACGTGGGGCCACCTCTATTTCATAAAATAAAGACTTCATATGCTACTTGATGCTTATTAATTTTCTATGCTTTAGAGCAAAAAGTTGATGTTCTAGCCCATTTGGTGTGATGGTGTTACTTTGAGAAGGAAAAACCATTAGACTGAAAATTTTTATGAGCATTTGGGGAGTGCGGGAACGGAAGAGAGAGACACGATTTAAGAATCAACGTTTGAGGACGGAGGAAGAGAGAGACACGATTTAAGATTCAATGTTTGGGAACGGAGGGAAGAGAGAGATATAGATGAACATTTTGGGTGAGAGAGAGAGAAAGTATGTGTCTGTTCTGAAAAGAAACTTAATTAAACCACCAGGGTCTTAGTGAGAGAAAGATACCGATTTAGTCCTGTATTGAAGCAACAGGGGAGATGGTGAGAGAATCTAATTACAAAACAACAAGAGCTGCAAACTTATATCACAGTTGACTGGTTGGACAAGATCTAGACTAGGATTAAACCTGGACCAGATTTGGACCATTAATCTTATGTTGGATATTCAAAATCCAAATTCTAGATTTGGATGTGGAGTGTGTCTATAAGTTCTTTCATTCATATATACATATATACATATATATTTGGATTTCAAATTTAAAAGTTAGATTTGAATATGATATATAAGTTCATTCATTCATATTCAAATCTGTTTTTATTTTCGAATATATGAATATCGGAAAAATCAAATATGATAATGTGTGATTCAAATCCAATCCATTGGTATTGACATCCCAGTTATCTTTTGAAGTGGCTTTCCTTAGCCCTCAAGCAACCCTTCGAGATGTGGCATTAATTAGAGGCTTGATTTTGGCTGAATATCTGAAAATATAGGCCCCAAATTGTAAATAATAATTACCACCAGATTGGCGCCCTTTAAAACACACGGAATTTTTTGTCCTTATAAAATTCATGTCTGGAGTTGAAAACTTGACTTGAAAAGCTTGATTTGATGGCGCACCTTCTACCATCAGCCAGGCACCCCATGCATTGTTCCTCCATGTCGATTGCTTCCTCCCAAAGTTTTCTCTTTCTCTCATTGTGAATTGCTTCTTTCTGAAAGCTTCTCATTTAATTTGTCCAAAAGTTGAAGGGGGTGTGATGCCTTCACGAAGCAGCATGGCTAAGCTGAACGTGGTGGTCGGTCTTCCTCTTCTCAACACGTCTGTTTTCCCAGCCCACTCCCTTTCCCAAGTCTTCTACATGATCTTAACTGCAGTGGGAGATCTCGTCTCCCTCTTCCTTTACTACGCAGGTGGGTGCTTTCAGTTTCTTGTCGGTGGACTTTGTTCATGGTTATGTTCATATCAACTATGGAGTGCTTTTTTTCTCTGATGTGCAACCCGAGAAAGACTAAGAAAACTAAGACGTCCAGTGGAACTCTTTCATTGCTCGCTGTTGGGGCTTCAGTACATTAATTGGTCAGTTTAATTTTACTGTACATATCGACTTTTTAAACGAAGCAGACCGGTCCGGTGCATATTAGTTACCAATTGGGGCCTTCATTTTCTATTTTCTGGTCACGTAATTGTGGCCTTCTGTTCCTCACACGTTTTAAACCATAGCCAAAGCATCATGACAAATATTTGATTGACCAGATTAGATATATATAACGTGAATCCAAATGCAATTTTCTCCTTTATAAAATGCAAGAGCTCTTTCTAAAGGCTAACTATTTTCTGAATGCCAAACACCAATGAGCAAAAGGCATCATGTTGGTGGACATTGAAACTGGGTGCATCTGAAGGTAAGAAACAAGTCCTCAGTGGCTTACAAGATATGAAAAGTTTGCATCCTATGAATATTGGAAATTAATGATGGTTTGGAAAATATCCCAACCCTTTACCGCAGACTGTAGTTGGTATTTCATGCATGAGGGAGAAATTGGAATATGACAATTTGCAGAGATTAACTAGTATACATGCTATCGCAGATCAATTAGCATACGGAAATGCGGTTCGTTCAAGAAACTGGGATGTCACAGAAAATTCTTGAGCTTTTCCCAAAAGCTGAAGCTGTTATTTCATGGATGGGGATGAAATCGGAAGATAATGGTATGAGGGAAGTTAGTAAACGCAGGTTCAGTGCAAAGACACTGCGAAATAGCATACATACCGTTCATTTCTGTGAACATAATCCATTCACGTGTTTGAAAATTATCAACACATCATGAGGAGACCTACCTGACTTGGTGATGCTAAAGAGAATGCGTGGAAAAGGAGCGATAAGATGACATCATTCTCAAGATAATGCATCAAATGCAGTAAAAGGACTGATGATCATGCTGAAGCCAGTAGTGTTTATCAAGCATATCATGAGGTTGATCATGATGGTAAGTGTTAGTTGATTAAATATGAAGCGCAAAATGATCAAAACACATGATTCAAAAATATCATCAATAGACAAGTCGAAAAAAAATATGTAACGGAAAAGAATTGGTTCTCAGCCAAATTATCCATCATAAAACATAAACCTTGTATTCCATGAGCAAGCATTTGTCTCATAATCAAATTTTACAAATTCTTCAGCTCAACCACGATTGCAAAAATTCATCTAAGTGTGAAGAATCCGTGGTTGATTATCTCGACCATTTGAAGTTCCTAACTGATTCACTTTGTTTAGTTGTTGAAGTTATAAAGGAGGAGGATTTAGTTATATACGCATGCACTTAGTGGCTTAGGGAATGAATATAAAGTTTTTGTCATAACTATGACAACTTCGAAATCTCTTCCCTCATTCTGTGAAATGCATGATATTATAATAAATCAAGAGAAGTGATTAGAACTCTTCAATGGAAATCCACAATCAGCAAGTGGGTCATCAATAGTTGCCTTCTTTGCTCAAAATAGGTGTGGCCTTGGCAAAAGTAGAGGCTGTAGTAGAGGTGATAAATGACTCTAGAGTGTAGGAAAATGTATACGTCCAAGTTCCGTATGGATAGAAAGGTCAAGTAATTGGTCAATTATGTGGTAGGAGGAATAAAATGGCCAAGATTGCTAGAAGTTACTAGAGGCATTCATGGCAAATACTCTGAAGTTAAAGCAAGGCAATCAATGGCATCCAAATTCAAGTACTCTGCATTATATTGTGACTTTAGGTCTTTGTTTGATGGCAAATGTGAGTGTGTTGGTTTAGTTGGTTGCCTATATGCAAAGATAAGAAGTACAATATTTAGTTAACAAATCTATTTTTTTTAGGCTAAGGACGAGATGAAGAAGAAAATGCAGTTTGGAGAGGGGGAGGGGTAAAGACAATATCAAATGCATAAACAAAAAAGTGGCTGGAATAAAGTTGTCCAATCTCATAAGTTTTGATTCTTTATTTGCTAGTTCCTATCAAATGCATAAACAAAAAAGTGGCTGGCATGCTAGATCAAGATAGGCTAGTAATTATGTGATGAGTGTGTTGAGAAATGATGATGTTGTTTTGAAGGGAAAAAAACAAGATAAAGAAATATGTTTTAATGGTCTTCTTACAAAATTTGGTCATTTGCCATTTCAAATCTTTAGGCATATTCAGATTTTTTCCCCTTCTAAAGAATACATGTAGACTATCAGAACTTGTAACTGTTCGCATGGTGTGGCACAATGAGAAGTTACATAAATGTTTGTTCATCCACTAGAGTGTCTAGAGGCATTGGGTAGTGGCGAACTGTTGTACAAAATATTTTTTATTAAGATAAGAATCATTGCCATCAAATAAATTTAATTGTAAAGAGAAAAAAATAGTTTTATTAATTGTTTATAAGGGAATTTATTGTAATTAGGACAGATATCATGTGATTCTTCTCAACAAATTTCTTGTACACTATAAGAGTTTAGTAACCAAGGAAGTGCTATTTAGCCTCTTCATCACATGTGTATGTGCTTTCTGTTTTGATCTACTATCCTTCACTCTGTTTTACTTGTGCTTTGTTTTCCATAGTTTTGATTTTACTATGGTAGGAGAGCTCTAAGCTCTTTTTTTGTAGCATGATATTGGTCTCTTATTGACCACGATGTGGTTATTTACTAATCATCACCTTGTCATCACTGCTTGCTCTTATGTCTTGCTCAATATATGGCAAAAACAAATGCAAATATCAATTCACTGACCTCTACATAGAATTTGACATCCCTTATTTTATGCATCATTCGGACAACCCTTGAGCTTTGTTGTGAATTAGCATCTCGATGGTAATAGCTATGGCACTTGGACATGGTCAATGATAATGGCACTTGCCACTAAGAACAAAATATCGTTCATCAATGGTTCACTGCCAATGCTTGAGGTTTTTTGTCTAAAATGTTCGTTGAGGTCTCATTCCAAGCATATGATCTTGTCCTAGATCAACTCATTTTCTCTTGAAATAGAAGATAGTGTTATGTATACTACCATAGAGAGAAAAGTACGTTTAGATTTACAAGAATGTTTCTACCAAAGTACCTGCAAATTTCAAATTAAGATAGTGATTAGCAAGAATAATGAAGATGCATTTTCTATAGTAGCATACTACATGAACTTCAAGGCCTACTAGGATAAGTTGGCCTCATGTGATCCTTTTCTATTTGCTCGTAGGGAGTGATGCAAAAAGTTTTGAAATTCAATAAAAAGAATGGTTGGTGCAGTTTCTAAAGTGTGATTCCAAGAACCAAAGGGTGAGTTTGTTCTTACTATTGTGTCAAATGCCATACTCATGACCATTGTTTCACGTTGCACAACCATCCATCAAAAGTGAAGGTGTCTAAATCGAACCCTAACAAGGGATATGATAAAAATTCCACAACTATTTCTAATGCCACAGCAAACTTTGTTGCAACTTTGTCAATGAATTCGTTTCATGGCAAGAAAAATGCTACACCCTCCTTCACTTTAGGCAGGTACAATTGATTGTTGCAGTTGATCAAAAAAGAATCTTCCATGTCTCTTGCAAGTTTTGCTAGTAATCATATACCTAGAAACCCTTGGATAATCAACAATGGATTAAGTAATCACATGAATTGCTCCATTTCATGTCTCATTCATCTAGATAATGTCATCTGCTAATGGAAAATTGATGCTCATTGTCAAGAAAATGTCATGATTAATCCTTTTTTGAATCTTATTACATACATAATTCAAGTTTGATTTCATTTTTATCAAAAAACTGGTTGAAGCCTCAAAATGTTCTATTTCATTTGATGTGCTTGACGTGTTTTATATGACCTAGAGACCAAAATGATGATTATCTTGGGTGATGTGAGAAATAGGCTCTATTACATGAAAAAAGCATTACAATACTTTTCAGTTTAGCCACTTTTTTTCATTTTGTTTTAGTTGTGAAGACTGGCCTAAGATATTAGAACACCTATCTGAATATAGACACAAAATATTCTATATTTATGATAAAAATATATGACTAAATTGAAATACTCATGATGTTTGCTCAATTGCTAAGAAACCAGATTACCTTTCACTTCTAGTTGCATATCAATGAAAAATGCATTTCAAATCTTACATATTTATCTATGGGGAGTTAACTCCTTGTCATCCATAACTAACTTACATTGTCTCACTAGTATTGTGGATGATCAGTTGTGCATTGTTGATACTTTATATAAAGCATAAATATGAAAACAAATCGACAGGTAAAAGTCAGGTATGGCAGTGGCACAAAATTCTTAAACCAAGAACTTAAGGATTTTTTTTTTGAAAAAAGGTGTAATCCATGAAATTAGTTGTCCCTATACACCCCAATAGAATAGTGTTGTGAAGAGGAAGCAACAATACATTTTAGATATAGCTCATTCATTAAGATTTCAATTAAATTTATCTATGACATTTTGGGGGAAATGTATTCAAACAACAATTTGTCTTATACACCAACTCCACTATTGAAACAAAAAATACTATGTGAAATGCTATTTTTAAGAAAACATGTTATATATAATGTGACTTTTTGGTTTTCTCTACAATGCAACTATCATCAAACCTAAACAAAATTTGATCAAAGACCAAGAAGATGTATTATTTTGGTGGTATGCTTAAACAAAAAATATAATGTATATGATTTTGATACTCATAGAAATTTTGTCGGCCAAGATTTTACTTTTTTAGAAAATATTCTTTTTCAATCAACCTAAAATTCTTTTTCTTCTGCTGCCCATTATTGATCAAACTATAAAGAAAAATATGTGACAAAAATAAAGTGTTGATGACATTAGCAATAATAAGCAAAGTCATCCAACTACCTCTTCTAATTGCTCACAACAATGAACAAGCAAATAGTTACTGAGAAGAGGTTATTCATCTTGTTTTCCAATTCTATATCCTTTCAAAGGCTTTCTCTTACTCGTGAATCATCTTGGCTTATTGTTTCACATTTGTCTTAACCTCTATCATATTAAGTAGTAAAGCACGAGTTCTAGCATTAATCTATGGGAGCTTAAGCTAAAACATTAGAAGACAAGAGAACATGGGCTCTTACTCATTGTCCACCTAGTGTTGGATCAATTGGTTGCAAGTGGGTATATAGGATGAAACATATATCAGATGGAACTATTCAAAGGTTCAAGGCATGCTTGGTACTAAAATGATATGGGCAAATAGAGGGGCTGAACTGTAATGAAACTTAGGTACTAGTTACCAAATTAGTGTCTGTGAGATGCTTACCATTGCCACAAAATTGAATTGGAGCCCATATCAGATGAATGTCTATAATACATTTTTACATGGTGGCTTGCTTGAAGTTGTTCTACCTAAAGGATATGGCTTACAGGGGAAAAATATAATTTGTAAATCGAACAAATCAACCTATAGACCCTAATAGGCTTCACAAAACTGGTTTATCAAGTTCTCTATTGTGCTTAGAAGCTATGGGTTTCTACAATCAAAGGTTAGTTACTTGCTATTCACACTCTGAAGGTGAGAGTTTTATTATTGTCTTGGTCTATGTAGATGACCTTGTCATTATAAGAAATAAGGATGAAGAGATCAACAAGTTCAAGAATTACTTAGATTTTGCATATGAAAGATTTCGAAAAACTGAAGTTTTTCTTAGGTCTTGAACTTGCAAGAAGCAAATCGCGAATTCATGTAGCACAAAGGAAGTATGCTGTCGATATTATTGAAAAACCTGGTCATATAGATGCAAAGTCTGTTGACAAACCAATGGAAGAACACATACATCTGCCTAAAAATGATTGAGAATGCATCATAGACGATACAAAGTATATGAGATTAGCAGAGAAACTAAACTACCTAACAATTACATGGTCTGACATGCTTATTTCAGTGAATGTATAAAACAGTTATATGGAAAAACTTTGCAATAATAATTGGGAAGCTGCTTTAAAGGTGGTTATACATGTAAAAAATAGTGCCGGTTAAGGAGTTTTCACGCCAAGCATAAATGAATTCAAGACAAGCATTGGAAATTCATTATCAATCTACATTCATACATCCATCTGTTATCTCATAATCTCATAAATCTTTAGTTATCTCATTAACAATTAGTGTTATCTCATACATCCGTTTGTCTGTTTGTTATCTCATTATTTGATAAATATTTTATTGTCTCATAAACATTATATCATACTTTTTTGTTATTTCGTACCTATTTGTTATCTCATGCACATGCATATGTAATGTTTGGGCATGAAAGAAAATGTGCATATTGGTAGTATGATCCACATCCGGCGCACGCTCGTTACAAAGACGGAGTGGCACAGAATTCTCTCTCATATTCATGAATGTTTTATTTGTCACTGTTAAATGTCTCTGTTTGCATATTTGTTCTTGAAACCAGATATTGAGTCTCTCAGTTTCGTGCATTAGTGAGACAAGACTTTCAAATTACTTAACATAATTTGGAATAAGTCAATAGTATCCATTGTATGGAAAACTTTCCCAATTTCTCATCCCCATCTTCCCTTTTCAGGTGATTGCAAACAAAAGGGCTGGCGATGTGGCTGGAACATTACTGAAATGGCCTTGTTATGCCAAAACCATTCCAAGATCTACCAGAATTTTTAGGACAAGAATATTGAGAACTTTTATGCTTTTTATTCTAAGATTTGACTGGGTTGTTTGTTCAGTTTATCCTCTAAATAATAGTGGTTTGTTGTCAATATAGTTTGTAGTGATGCTTACTAGTATAAAAATTAGGATGTTTGAAAAATTATTTCCTTGTGCTATGTCTTCAACAAAAAAAATTTGCCTTCAATAAAACAAATTGGTCACAAAAGTTTAGGTTCGCAACATCTTTAATTTTTTTTTCTAACAATATTGTACATTCATTTATGCAATAGTGTTTTTGAAATATATATTACTCAAAACAGACCACTCGACAGATGGTTCCGCATGACTTTTCTTGCTTGATGTAAATTTTTTGTTTTTTCATGATTCCATGTTATCCTTCTCATTGCGACTTTCAAGTTGTTTTCTGAAAAAAAAAACCATGTTCCAATAATAGCCTTTTAAAATACGAAACGATCTTTAAATGCAGCAATCAAATATAGACATAAATATGCCGTGCATTACTGCAATGAGAACGTGGTGTTCATATAGAACATGTATCCAGGAATGCAACGTTTTGCAATTAAATAACTTCAAAAAAATCAATAAAATTAAAGGATGAAATATGAGATGTTTCAAATGAGAATAGTGCATTAGAAAACGATTGAGTTACCAGTAAAATGTGGATCTGAGTGGTTCAAATGATGAACCAGTACTAAAAGGTAATACTAATTGGGTAGGGATGGAGGCAATCATTTAAGCTTACAAAGTGGGTCTCAAAATTTTGAACTCTCTATGTGTTGGTTACTTCTTCCTAGACATTATATTAAAATATACTAAAACAGTGCATATATAACAAGTCCCAATTAGTGCCTCCCTTTGCGATCTGGTTGCAGTAACCACTTGCTGGGGGTACGCCCCTACCTTTACCATTTTGGGAGCCTCCATTTGTTTCCCATGTTTTACAGTGGAAGAGAGTAACGCCCAAAGTGCCTCCATTTCATGTGAATTTTATTCTTAACGCAGCAAATAATTGCAAATATTGCTGTATTTATTTCTATTGAGAAAAACAGTTGTAAATTTTTTTGTTAATATTTTGCTATATATCCTATTTTTTATCCTTGTAAAAACCACATAATCTGTTATGTAAGAACCTGTAAATCACTTAGTTAGTTTTACTCTAATATGTTGCCATAATATTAACAGAGCAATATTTAAGTCTAGAACTCCCTGAAGATATATAATTAATTTGGTGCTTAAAGGAACAATAAAAGTCATATACTAATTTCTGAATAAATATAGAAGCATCTCTTCCTTGTTGTCTGAACAAAACAATTTGGCATGTTTATCTTAGTTTACTGGTAGCAGGATTGGAAATTAACACGTAGGAGGATATTAAATTTCCATAGTAAATTATTCAAAATTAATTAATATTGCTATTAAGTTTTTTATAAAAATATTTTGAAAAGTCATTAATAAAAGTGGTGCATGTCGGTTGCTAACAAGACTGAACAAAATCCCCAAAATGGTGCCAATTAATCTGTTGATTCTAGCTCATTGTGCACATCTTTGAGACATCAACAACATTTGCAGGGATGGTGGATCCTCATGTACAGTGGACATCCCGAATGGTGCACCAATGAACGAACAGCCAATAATAGAATTTTATTTATTTATTTATTTATTTTTTTTGGGGGGGATGGAAGAGAGAGAGGGGGATACTTCCTTCTAATTAATGCTTTACTTTATCATTGTTGCCATTTTCTTTTAGCTAATTATCTCCTTTCTTTCAGTCCAGTTGTACAAGCAACCACAGAATCATGGCCTTTCACTTGTTAAAGGTTGTTAATGTCATGCTGTATTTTGGCCCTAAAATGTTCGTTCTTTCTTGTTTTGTAATTACTTTGTTTAGAAGAGTACTCTAATCTATTAAAGAAGACAACTGATAAGAAAATGAGCATCTGAGTCCCCTGTAGAAGCATAGACTCTGTAGGTTTTATTCTTAAACCGTGATTGAAACTGGCCTTTACATACCTGCGGATTTTCTTGACCAGCTGGAAATAAAATTGCAATGGTGATTGCATAAACTGAGACACAAAATTAACACTATAAACCAAATCCGGATGTTTGAATGTTAAGTATTGTAAGCTACCAACCAAGCTCCTGAAAAGGGTGGCATCCTGACAATGTGATGTGTGTTGATTACAGTAGGGAGATTCTACCATGGGAGTGTTGCTAGGCTTGCAATCTAGCATGTTAGCACACTGGAGGATCTCCTTGGCATATCTTGTATGGTTGAGAAAGATGCCTGTTTCATTATGTTGTACCTGTATACCATGAAAATAATAGATGCTTCCTAAATCTTTCATAGAAAAGGTCAGGCTGATGTCTCAAATAAATTTCTTCAATCTGTTAGGCCTGTCGCCGGTTATGAGTATGTCATTGACATACAAGAGCAACCATATAACTCCATGGTCGCCTTTGTGTACGAACATAGAGGAATCTGTTGGACTACAGAAGAATCCATAGTTCAATAGGAAATGACTGAATTTATTAAACCACATCCTAGCAGATTGATGAAGTCCATATATGGCTTTTCTGGGTCCTTGAATCCTGGTGGTTGACCCATATACACAGGTTCTTCCAAATTGCCATGGAGGAATGCATTTTTATTTCAATTTCATGTATCTTCCATTCTCTAGAGAGAACAACAATGAAGATAATTCTGATTGTTGTAGGTTTAATAACTGGTGAAAATGTTTCCACAAAATCTATACCAGGAAGTTGGTTGTGAGATCACTTGCTGTTCTATGTGGACGTTTTGTCTTTGCTCTCCATTAAGTGGGCTTTTGCTTGCCTTTTCATCAATAGGAAACCATGCTTCATTATCAACTTCAGAAATTAGAGTTCTCGCATCATCTATATTTTTAAAAGGGAATTTATTCTCATCAAAAATACGGTGCCTAGAAATATATACATGCCCCGTTTTTTACATGTAGGCACCTGTAACCGTTATGCATTGCACTATAGCCCAAGAAAACGCATGACAATGATCTTGGATTGAGTTTATACCGGGCGTAATCTCCTAGATATGGAAAACATAAACATCCAAAAGTTCTCATAAAACTATAGTCAGGCTTAGTTGTAAATAAATTTTCATATGGAGAGGTCATATTCAACCTAGGTGAAGGAACTCTATTATGAACCCAAACTACAGTATTGGATGCCTCCACCCAATATTTAGGCAGCAAACCATTATAGAACATCATAGCTAACCCAAGTTCTGTAACAACCTTGTGTTTTCTCTCTACCTGTCCATTTTGTTGTCGCATGTATGGACAAGAAATCATATGTTGAATTCCATTTTCTTGAAAATTTTTCCTCATTCTGAAATTATCAAATTCCGTTCCAGCATCTTAGTGAAACGTTTTGATCATTCTACTAAACTAATTCTTTACAAATATCATGAATATTTCAAAACAGTGCACAAAATTTCTTTTAAAGGGAAAAGCCAACTGAGTTTAGAACAGATCTGACAAGTAATACCTTTTTCTTTGTTTGTTGTAGCTTTGCCTTTGTTGTCCAAAGCTTTTTGTTGAGCACCTATTTGGTTTGATGACGCTTGGTTCAGGTTCCCATGTTTTTCTTGTTGTCCTCAGTTGTACGGGTAAAACCCCCTTGCATGGGAAGAGAATGTTGGTTGTCCTCTTCCTCTATGACTGCTATTGAATCCAGATCTTTGAGTGTAGAAAACAGATTGATGCTGAGTGTTTTCTTCTTGTTCATTGAGCTGCTTCATTGTTTCGTGACATTGGAGCAGTGGGATGACCTCCTTATAAGATGGAATTGGGGGCTTCAACATGGATGTGAAGAAGGATTCATATTCTGGTCCCAATCCATTCAAAAGAAGGAAAGCCCTTGTGTGATCATTCACCGGTTTTCCAATTGCCTGAAGTTCATCGCATGTGGTTTTGAAGATTCAGATGTAATCCGCCATATTCATATTTTTCTTTTTATGCGTCTACAACTTTTAGAGCAAGCAACATTACCTTTCTTGGTAATCCACACTTGTTGTGCTATTTCCAATCCAACGACCGAGCCTAGAACATCCTCTAAGAGCGTACCTCTGATCCATCCACGTAGGAGTCGATCTGACATTTCCATTGCAGGTAGTCTAGATTGATTTGTTTCTTGCTACCAGTAATGATGAATTGATCTGGTGCAGTGATTTTACCACTGATAAACCCTCACAAGTGTTGACTTTCAATAAGGCAAAGTACTTGTGTTTTCCAAAGGAGGAAGTTTGTTTGAGAAAGCTTTACGGAAACGAAATTATCTACATTCAATGTAGATGGGTAAGGAAACTTCTGGTTTGAGGTGATGTGAGCAATGGAAGAAGCCATGGGTGGGACCTTTCTTTACAATTGCTCTGATACCATAAAGAGAAAAATGAAGATTGGAAGAAAACTTCTCGTTTTTCATGATTTTTCATTGTTATGTGCATGTCCTTTGATACACCAAGCAGGGATTTTACAGTTGCACGTTATATGATAAAGGAGATCCCATGATCAGCACCTTTTTCTCACAGCACTTCTCGCTGGGTGGTTCTTGAACTGATCAGCACTTCTTTTCTCACGTCTGCATGATCAGCACTTTCTAGAAACTTCTTCCTCACACACTCAGCATAGTGGATCATCATAGTGGGTGGTTCAGCCATCGCTTCTTTCTTACATGCATAGTGGGTGGTTCTTCTTTCTCACATGATCACCATATGGCACGGCTTTCTCACATGATCAGCCGGCCACCACTACTCACATGATCTGCATAGTCAGAGGTCTAGAAACATCTACAATGTTAATACATACTTACATGCATCATTAACCAATGGGGTTGGTAGGATGACATATTCACAAAGGACCCTTACAGAGCAGACTTGTGGAGGAAGCAAGATGATTACTACAGGGAAATGATAAATCAACTTGAAGATAATGGAAGGTAGAAGAATAAGTTGGTTTATTATGTCTACATGCTTAAATTATTTATCGAATAGATAAATTGTTTTTAATTGAATGAACCACCTTAAGTAAAGGAGGAGGCTGAATCTATCGGGGATACGGATTCCTGAACATAGTTGTATTACTAATAACAGGAAACTTGGTTCTTAATATGATATTTGAAGAGTCATCACCGATTCTCGTGAAAGAGTTGAGAAGAATCAAGAGGCATTGAGTCTAGCAACACTAATTTTCTTTTGAATATTTTATTGCATTACAATATAGAGTCAATAATTATAAAAGAAAAATTAAAATGGAATTAAAATTACATGTGCCTTTCAAGTTTCTCTCTTTTTCATGAATTACATGAATGTTGAGAACCAGGTTTGTGCTATTTGTATGTGATTCTTTTTCAATACATGATAAAGTAGGTAATCTAGTTAAGGTCCTTTCTCTTGTGAGCTCTCCAGTTCCATCCATGTAAATGCCTCGCATGCAACTTGCTCTTGATTGTGAAACATGAACTTGTACTGGTTCATCTCTGTCAGCCTATTGCAAGGTTTTAAGGTCAAGCTACTTATATTGATCTTGCCATGAAAGAAATTAAAGATGTGAAGGATGAATTGGTAAGAAGACGGACTTCTTTATTTTATATTGGACGTATCATAGGTGAAGAGGTATAAAACCCTTTTATGATGTCAGTTTTCCCCTTCTTCTGTTCTGTCTTAGTTATATATTATATAGTAATGCAGAACCACTTCTTTATGTCCCTCCTCTTCTATCTAATTTTTTAATCCTTATAGTGGATTTTTTTTTGTTTCTTGATCTAGTTTCAATAAATTGGGGAAAATTTTATAACTTTTGAGTAAAAAAATCCAAAAATTTAACTACTTTCATGGTCAAAGTGGTAATCTAGTGAGCCCACTTTAAGTTGTCAGCCTATAGTAAGGTTCAACTTTTAATTACATAACCAAGTTTAACTTTTTATATAGGAGACTCTAGAAATACTCACCAGAAACCTTGGAATTTTGTTGCAAGGTCACTCTTTATGGAAGACATATAGGTAAATCTCAAGAGAAGATTGAGGAGGCTATAAGGCATCGAAACTATTTCAGTCCAACGAGGCAGCTGAATATGGAATCATAGGCATGGTATGAGTTGATGACTTTATTTACTGTAGAGAAATACCAGCTGAAAGGAAAACTCTTATTCAATTTTGTATGGGTACTCTGCAATGAAAGAGGGAGAGAGGATCGCAGTGTTGTTGCTAATCTAAGAAAACCCAACTTATATGAAGAAGTTGAATTTTCTTAGTTAACTGTAATCGCTTTTAACTAATAAATGGATGGCATGTTATGATAGAAATCTTTTCATTCTTGCTAAGAAATGTCAAAGTTGAATTCCCTTTATTAATTTTAATCATTTTGACCTTGTAGTTTAATAACATAGTATGGTCTCAGTTGAAAATTAGTCATAGACCATTACTCATCGTTGTTTAGTACAATAATGTCAGTTACTCATTGTTATTTAGTACAATAATATCTAACGGTCTTGATTTGTATTTGCTTCCAAGTTCTGCAGTTAATAGCATGATGGCCTAATTTGAGTGTTATTACATATTGATGTAGCAATTAAAGAAGTTCTGTTTTTGGAAGTACAAATATTTATGTGTTCCCGGTGATGGAAAATACATAGTAGAATTCATGCACCATTTGCTTGAAGAAGCTCGACACCACAAGGTCAACAATGATCGGAAATTGGACAGCTCTAATTTGTTGTTATGATGCTCATACATTTTTCTGCTGAGCTTTCTTCCATTTCACTGCCCATGAAAAAAAATATATTGTGGATGTTCTCATATCCCCAATCTTAGCCTTTCCACTTTTTTTTTTCAGTTACCACTTTGTTAGTCTTGTAAATTGTATTCAATGTTTTTTAAATATGACTACTCAGCCAAATCTCTACCAAATTTCATCACATACACTAGTATTGAACTCTTTACATTCATCAAGATCTTTGGTGTGTTTATTTATTCCAAGTTAATGATTAATCAGTATTGGTCTCCAATTTGGGTCTCCTATATCTACAGTTGCATTCTGTGACAAAAACCACTATTGCTTGTTGTGTATTTTACTTTTTTCAAACTGTAACATGCATGCGCTTGAGATTTTGAGTGGCATTTCTTCTTTGATCCACAAAGTGTTCATGTGAAGAGGGGAGTTTCTAGTGTATATTTTTTTCTTTGTGGCTTTTGTAGCTTTTATATGTGCTGCGGTCGTCCAGCCAGACTTAACAGATGGAAAAGGGGTTTCCTCAAACCATCGGCCGGATTCATCAGACAAAAAGGGTGTTTCCAGTGACGCCCTCCATTTATCGCTGTCTGTTGCTGCAAGCATGCACCTAACCTATGCAAATAAGTCGGATAAATTTAAGAGACAAAAAGGGGATTTTGCAAAGGGGTGCTTTTCCTTGTCAAATGAAAATGATGTTTTGCCATTGTGAATCAGTTTATCAATGAAAACGATGCTGTATTTAGATCGATCAGTAGATTTTTGCTGCCTTTTGCCATTGAGTAGATGAGTCATTTAGTAAAAAATGGTTGTGAAACAAAAGAACTGAAAGCACAATCTCTATTTAGAGGTGAAGGACACTATCTTGTTTTTGTCATGATCAATGGCTAGGAGGCAGAAGGTTTACGGAAATGGTCGTATAGGATTTGTTTTCAGTCATCAAACACCTAAGGAAGTAGTAGTTGTGTTTTATTTGTGTACCCTGCATCAAACACAACATGAAATTGGAATAGGTAGAAAAAAGATTCCCTTCCACTGTATTCCAAAAGCCTTTGTTCAGTGGTCAACACAGCGAATTTTGTATTATCCAACGTTGACGTTTGGAATATTAATACTCAAATAGTTTGCTGTACCCAGCAGTAATAAACATGCTGGGGGGGGGGGTGCTTCTATTAGCATTATTAGACCTGCCGCCAATGAAGAACACTTTGAAGCATGAACTTCTAGATGACATATACACAGAAGGAAAGAAACAAGGGCGGCAAGTGTGATATAGCTCACATCTTTGAAGGTATGCTTCATGCAAATTACCTCATATGTCCGCAATGCTGTTTCTACCTATATATATATTATGGCCCAAGTGAAAGGTAGGCGGTCATGAGTATGTGTCAATCCCTTCGTCTTGAACCTTGGAGGCAAAAGAGGGAAGAAGCCGTGGCTGCCTGCACCTCTAAGGCCTCGTTACGGAGGCGGCCAGCTTCTTTTAGTTGTTTCTCTATCTTACGGTCTGAAGGCAGGGGCAGAGGCAGGTGTAGGACTGTTTGGTGCATATTTATATTTATGGAATAATTATATAGTGTTTTGTTTGGTTCAAAATTTAAAGTATTACTACCCTTCAGCGAAGGAACTTTTGGAAATTAAATAAAAAAGTTCTTACAACCATTAATTGTATTGGGCATAATTGTATTGGGCACGGTTATGTCATTCACAAAAAAAAAATAAGCCAGCGCAGTCACAGTCTTCTGAATGAAATAGAAATGTATATTGCTTCCTTCTAATTAATGCTTTACTTTATCGTTGTTGCCATTTTCTTTTAGCTAATTATCTCCTTTCCTTCAGTGCAGTTGTACAAACAACCACAGAATCACGGTGTTTCACTTGTTAATGGTTGTTAATGTCATGTTGTATTTTGGTCCTAAAATGTTCGTTCTTTCTTGTTTTGTAATTACTTTGGTTAGAAGAGTACTCTAATCTATTAAAGAAGACAACTGATAAGAAAATTATGTTCGCCTAATTCATCGTAATTGAAAATATATGAATCCATAGTGCCTATATGTGAGTAGAGAGAGAAATAAGGTTTGATGATGTATATATTGAATTAAGTAGGACCACAATACCAGCCTGGGCCTGCTCGACCTGCCCGTTTTTTTTATTTTTTCTACCAGGCCGGCCCTTAGGTTTGATAGCGGAATAAACTCTACAATATACATTGACTTTCTTTTGGCATAAGCAAATCATTCACATCGAAACCACCCCCACACATTCTTAAATTGCAACGTTCTCAGGGAGAGAGAGAGAATCTGTGTGTGTGTGTGAGTGAGAGAGATAGAGAGTGTGTGTGTGTGAGAGAGAGAGAGAGAAATAAAAATTAACATAACATTAACATAAGTCCAACAAAAAGTTCAATCTGAACAAGTGATTACATCTAAAGGTTAGCTCTTAATTTTTGTAAGAAGTTGGAGGTACCACCATTTCCCCATAGGTTACTGGAAATTAACTATACATCATACAAAATAGAGGATGTCATGCGCTAAACTAAGACAGTCTCATTCCTATAAATAATATCGTTTCTGGAGTTCCAAATGCCCCAGATGTAAACAGTCGTTCTCTAAATGGTACACCATTTCTTTTTGTTTCTCACTCTAACTGGTCCATGGATCAGGTTCCGCATTGTAGATATGTTTGTGACTTCAATATGAGCCATAGACCAGGTAAGCGCATAAAGATCTTGAGACACTCGACAAAACCACATCAGGTGAGTGGTAGACCTCGGCACAATAACATAAAGGACACTTGCTCGCAAGGTGAAAACCAGATCTTGTGACATTATTTTGAGTCTAAATGTGGTCCAATAGAATAAACCATGCAAAAAATTTTAGATCGTCGAGTAGGACCCCCAGCCCAAAGGAGGTTATGAGGAAACCAGTTGACACTAGTTGGTTGAAGCAAGCTATATGCACGATGTACATAGAAACACCCTTCGCCATCTCGTGCCCATGAAAAAAAATGCTCTATGAAATAAATCCATCTTGGAAGGGTGAGAGGGGGAGAGAGTCAAGTCTTTCGAAAAATAAACCTATATCCGAAAGTATGACTATAATTATACCTGCATTCACATCGAAGCCACCCCGAATTTTTCTGTGGTTCTTCATGCATTTTTTAATGGTTGTTCACTGAACACATCTGCGTACCATTTGCAAACCCTTGGCATGGTGTCTTGTGTTAGGACTTAACATATGATGTGTTCTGAAAGTGATCAAACATTTGTAATTTAATTTCGATTGTTTAGTTGTCTCGGCAACACACATGCATTTAATTAGTCAGGTTTTAGAAATAATTGCTCAAAACACTGGTTTCGATCAGATGGTTTTGTATATCTATTGGTTGAACTTTTTTTTTGTCCCATGGCATACTCCATCCGTCGACTTTTCTCCCGCGTACCAAGTCAAAAATCTTTAACATATAATTTTTTTGTGTTTGGATCGTTTTCCAAGAGTGTCCTATTAATTTCCTCCCTCAGAGGATTAATATTTCATATTCACAAGAATGCATTCTTAGGTTGTTTTGGTGGCAAAACTCATTTTTTGAGGTAAAAAACGATTCTCCCTTCTAAGACACTGTTTCGTAAGAGTTTGGATGATAAGAAGTGCAAGTTTTATGAAAAAATAATTTTTGTAAGAAAATATTTTACCCAAATGAATTTAAAATAAAAAACTGTTTTGATTCTATATCCAAACATACAAATCTGTTTTGGAAATCTAATTAAAAACAAATTTTTAAAAAACTACTTTTCATATAACGTTTTTTTGTGGTGGACCGTTAAAACGCTAGCACATCTTAGACTGAATGTGCTGAAATATTTCCACAGTCTTTCACAAAATTATACAAAGTGGCCCGATTCTTGGGAAAATAGTAAATCACTAGTCGACTCTTAAAGATCAAGAAACGTGCACTCAACTTTTGGGATAAATCTCAATGTGTTGCTTCGGCATGGAAGTCACTAAAATTATAGGGAATAATTTACACAGTTGCCCTTTTATTGAAAATTATCCATTTTATTTTCCTCTTCCTTTGCAGATAATTTAGATTGAGATGACTAATTTTGTAAATTATCCCTTCATTTTAATGGCTGCTGCCGCTGCAGCTTCTTAAACCCATTGATACATAAGTCACTGATTTTTCATAGGCCCATTCAGTGCCGCGACAAATTCAATACTTGGGAGACAATACCCTTGGAGTCCACACTTTACCTTTTCCCCTTTAGGAATTAGGACTATCTCAAACACTTGAGTGCTCGACCTTGTCTATTAGGCTGCGTTTGATTGCAGGGGTAAACACTGTTAAGCGGGTGAAATTTCATTTTTGTGTACGGAAATCCCACGGTGCATCAAACGCAGGAAATTTTCATCCGATAAAAGTGTACGATTGAGGTAAATTTAACGCGGAAAACCACGGATTATTTTGAGAGCCATTAGGCTCTCTCGTCTCTCTTTCTCGCCCCTTCCTCTCTGCGAAGCGGTCGTCTCTGTCCCTCTTTCTCGCCGCTTCCTCTCTGCGAAGCCGCCATCTCTCGTCTCTCTTTCTCACCCCTTCCTCTCTGCGAAGCCATCTTCCTCCCTGTGTTGAAGCCGGCGATTGGCCTCTCTGTCGAAGCCCTCTTCCCCTCTGTCGATTTGCCTCTTCCGCCCTCTGTCGAAGCCCTCTTCCTCGTTGTGTGGAAGCCGGATAAGGTGGCCTTGCTTCTTCCCCCTCTCCCTCTGTTTCTGCTAGAGGGTGCCCTAATCCCTTTCTCTTCTCTCTCTATGCAGGGGTGGCTGAAAGAAGCTTGCATCTCTCCAGGTGAGTCAACAAACCTGAATGTGGTCTTCAAACTGACAGCATGTGCAAGTTTTTTGAATCCATGAAAACCTGCAATAATGACTAATTTGTTCTCAAGAAGCGTCTGATTACCTTCAGGTTTCTTGATTGTTGGGTGCTTTCATCGGTCCTTGAGTGTTTAGAGTCTGTAACTGCTTGTTTGGTGAATCAAAGCTGAAACTGTACACCAATCATTTGCTTGGTGGTTGAGATGTTTAGAGTGAAAAGAGTCTCTGCTGCAGAAAGTATTGTTGCAGGACCATATGGCCCATATTTTGCAGTGTTCGCATTACTTAAATCGATTGGTAGACTCCATCGGGAGAGCACACAAAGAAATACTATTGAAATGTTGAAATTGGAGATTGTTACGTATGCTTGTTGTTTCCATGTTCCAGAAAAGAAAGCTGGAATAGAAGTTGTGTAAACTTGGACTCTTTGAAATTGTATGCAAGTGATTTTATCTGAATCTTGGGGGCGCCAACATTATCCTCGAAATTAGTATACATTTTGAATGATGTGCTTTCGTCTTTATTATAGTATTGCTGAACTGTTCCTGTCATCTTAGATAGCTCTTAGCTCGATACTCTTCAAGGTTCAGTATGCTTTTGGGGTTGTGGGTTTCATTGTTAGAGAGGGTTTCACTTTAAGACCAATACAGCACGTTGCTTTGACCAGAAAGATCAGTATTGTTTAAATTCTCATACTCTTTTGAGTGACCAAAGATTCCTTTTTACAGTAGTGGCCACTGTGGGTGCTTCGAATTATTCAAGAGAAATTGACTTCTCTTTAGCATGGGTTTTACACAATTTAAGACACTATATTTCTAGATAATGTCATCCAATGTTTATGATTAATGTCACTACTAGATAATTTTGTTGTTATGTTTCTGTTATTTACTCTCCAAAAAACTACCTTGTGCATCAAACACAGTTAATTTTACCCTGCAAAAAACTTCCCTGCAATCAAACAGGGCCTCAAATTAGAAGAGGGTTAAATTTCATCCTGTATTTTTTTCTAGAAAAATTTACCGTGGTAAATTTACCACGTTAAATTCTTCCTTGCAATCAAACGCAGCCTTACAGTGTAATCCTTTTGCAGCTTTAGTAGTTTTCATGGAAATCGGATTGAAGAACACTTTCGAGGAATCGCCAGCCCGATCAGTGAGTCTTGAAGAGTCAGCTCAACTGCAAAGCCTCACTTTGGTGAGTGGGGAGGTTAGTGTAACAGAGAACCTGACATCCGATGCAAACAATCAGGCGAAGGAGAAGAGCTTGTGATGATCTATGCTGCCAATTGACGGTGGAAATAACACGTCACAAATGGCTCTGTAACGTCATCTGAGATCTTCATCTCCCATATTTCTCCTCGCCATTTTCTATTTCCTTGTCGGCATTTAATTCCTCAAGCTTCCGGAGACCCGTGGGGTTCATCGTCCTATTAGCCTTTCGTGGGGAGGCTGGTTATTAGGGATGTCAGTGAATCTGATTCAGATCAAATATCCGATCAAGTTTCTTTAAATGAATCAGATATGAAAAGAAGAGAAGTTTGATATCCAAATAAAAAATCAGATAGAATTCGATATTAAAAATTGGCATCCGATTATATTTGGATTCAGACTCAGCATCAAATAGATACCCAATCGGAAACAAAAAAAGATAATGGATATATAAACCCAAATTTACAGATCTGAATCTAAATAAAGTATTTTATTCTACATTATTGTAAATTTATAAATCTGAACCCAAATTTGAATCCCCAATTTTAAATTAATGTCATCCAATTCTGAAACCAATTCAAACTTGGTCGAGCACATGACAAGGTTTAGGTTACATGCACGGTCGATAGCATTTAAGTGATATTTTCTTCATAAGTCTTCTTGCTTTTATAGCTGCATTTTTTAATCACTACCCACGAGATCAGGTTACATGCACGGTCGATAGCCTTTAAGAAAATGATAAGTGCCCCTCCTGGCCCACTGGCTCCCTAGCCCACTTTTGGGGTACTTGGCATCCACAAGAGCCTAATACCAGCTTTGAACATCCACTCATGTCATCGATACTAGACTAAACACATGAGAGGGAGAGAAAGAGAGCTTCTGTGATGGAAACAGGGATAGGGAGCATATGAAGAAGGGGTAGAGAGTTTATTTCCTCTCTTAGGTGTAAAGTGTGTCGCAGGCCTCCTCATGAGCTTGTTGTTGGCAACTCCACCATCATCAACGTCATCGTCGTCTTCTCAAGAGATTTACTGGAGAAAGTATGATTTAGCAATTTCCAACCTTCATGAGGCTATGAAGCTCAAACGGAAGAACGTTTGGGCATTCTGCCTCTTGGGATTTGTTATGAAAAATGAAAATTAATTCTTAAAACTGTGTTAATAATTTTGTTTTCTTTACACCTATTGTAAAGCTGTAAAATTAAATAGTGGTGTTCCTTGTCACGCATCGTGCTCAGCCTTTCACATATTTATACTCTTGCTGTACAAGGAACACCACTAGTTACAACAGAGATGGCTGAGCATGATGGAACAAGGCATCATGCTCAGCCTTCACTGTTGTGCCTGTTGATTCCATCACAGCCTTTAATTTCTGTTGTGCATACTCTGATACTCGCATGGTCTCAGAGCCATGGCGTCGACAGGTAATGCGACAGGTAATGCTTCCAACTCTTTTTCAGCTGGTGGAGCAGAGTCCTCTTATGGTATTGTATTGGTTTCACAATTAGTGACTAGTGAAAACTACTCAACCGGGAGTCGTGCTATGATAATGGCACTGTATGCCGAAAACAAGTTGACCTTTGTTGATGGCAGTCTTCCCAAACCAAGCATTGCAGCTCATGAGATCAAGATGTGGAGACGTTGCAATCACATGGACCTTCACGGATTCTTAACTCCATCTCGGAAGAATTATCAAGCAATGCTATCTACACCACCACAGCTATTGAAGTGTGGGCAGACGTAAAGAACCGATTCACTGAAAGCGCAACCCCTCATAAGTACCAGCTCAAATCCTCCATCAGTCCTTTGAATCAAGAAAATATATCTGTTGTTCTTTATTTAACAAAACTGAAATCCTACTGGGATAGGATTTCATCCTATGATGTTCTATTGGAATGCTCTTGCGGTGCCTTGATTGTGGTTGCTGAAAAGCAACAAGAAGAGAGAGTCATTGAATTTCTTATGGGATTGAATGATTCATTCAATGCTATAAGAAGGCATATTCTTCTTATGGATCCCCTGCCCTCTCTACAAAAGACTTATGCACTGGTCCTTCAAGAGGAGACGCAGAGAGAAGCTCGTCTTCAAAGTAGTGCTGTCGAGCATGTTGGTATCTCAGCAAGTGCAGACTTGAAGGCCTTCAAAGACCAGCAAAACAAGCAACGACAATACTTCTGCAATTACGGCAAGATTGCTGGACATCAAAGGAAGGATACTTCAAATTAAATGGTTACCCTCCAAATTTTAAAGGTGGAAAATAGTGGCAAGAAAACTGATTTTAGGGGGCTATTATCAACGCCTTTGTTGGAGAGAAAACTGATTCCACTGCCTTAATCTCTACCATGCATGGCAAATAGTCCAACAAGGACATTGCTCCAACTCTAACTCAACATGAATATATTCAATTAAAACAACTCCTCAAAAATTGATCAGTAACCCAAATAAACTTTGCAGGTATGTCATCCTTCAAACTTGACACCTGGGTAATAGATATTGGTGCTAGTCACCACATATCATGCTGCCTTCAATCATTGCTAGATGATACAAAATTAGCTGTTTCATTTTCTATTGGAGTTTCTGACAACAGAACGGTTTATGCTACACATGTCCGTAAAGTTGTTTTGTCAGCTTCCATTTTTCTTGAAAACGTGTATTATCTTCCAATTTTGTTTACACCATGCTATCTGTGAGCAGATTTATTCAGCAAACCAAATGTCATTTGATTTTCCCGACTACTGGGTGCTTTGTGCAGGACCCGATCTCCATGACGAGGACTGAGCAGGGTGATTCATCAGGCAGACTGTTCATTTTCCACTGTAGACAGCTTGTTTACAAAACCCACTCAATTAGATTTTGATGTTTGGCATCTGAGACTTGGGCACCCATCTCGCTCAAAGAATCAAATGCTCTGAAAGCATGACTGTCATTAAGTTGTCAAATAATTTCTGTAAACTCTGTCGTGTTGCTAAACAATCTACAGTGACATTCAAATTAAGTGAATATTCTTTTGCTAAACCTTTTGATTTGCTACATTGTGATGTTTGGGGACCATACCCCCAAGCATCACATACTCGAACACATTACTTTTTGTCTATTGTGGATCATTTTTCTAGAGCCATGTGGTTTTACCTAATGAAGTATAAAATTGAAACAGGTGATTTACTTAAACATTCCATTAACATGAGTGAGCAACAATTCAAAATAGATGTGTTAAAATCATGATAGATAGTGGAACCAAGTTCTTCTCAAATGACATAATTTTTTTTTCCGTGATAGAGACATCAACATTCATGCGCCTACATGCCTCAACAAAACGGCGTGGCTTAGAGAAAGCATCGGTACATCTTGAATGTGGCCCGTGGTCTCAAGTTTCAGTTAGGCCTACCCTTAAAATGTTGGGACCTACGTGTATCGTGTGTTACCCGATTGTCCAGTGAAGTGCATCCACGTTGTCTCTTTCATTTCTTTAATCATTTACATTATGATTGCCTTTGTTCGTGTGGATCATAAGGGAGTCTTGCCCGTGAGTTCGTGGGAGATAGTAGGGGATGGGAATGAAGGAGAAGGAGTGTTACTTGAGGATTGCCTCAACGTCTGCCGGCGCTCCGACGATCGCTTCTCCCTCTCATTACAAAGACTGGGGTTAAATTGGTCTTGCGGGTGAAGACTTTCCTCATCTAAAAGTTGATTCTCTTTAACTTCTATACCTTGATACTTGCTAGTTTTGTTTCTCAAATCTTAATTCCAGCAAGGGGAACGTGTGGCTCAACCTCTACCCATGGGAGATTGCAGCCCAAGGAGAGAAGGAACCGCATCCGCCAAGCGACATTGGCGATTGCATCCCCATTCACTACACAAATCAACAAGGGGTCCGAATCCGATCCGGTGACTAGATCCACCTACTCTTCCCCCTTTATTTACCGAGTAGGACTTGATTTTCTCTAGTTCTAATCCTGCACAAGAGGGAGTTCGACTTGGTGAAGGTGGATGTGGCTGAAAATATCAAAGGGAGCAGCCTTATTGCGGCCGGTTATCTCCTTTGGTGAAGCTCGAGGAGCCCCAAGCGTGGCCTTGGGAGGTAACATCAGATCACTCTATAGATCCGGGGAAGGGGTGCATTTGCTTTCCAAACCGCCTACGGCATTGACAACCGGCTGGAATCCCTCTAAGGCACTTTGCTAAAGACATGATTTCCGGGTTGTGGACCACCTAGGGGTAAGGGTGTGGTTTGTTGCGACTAGGGATTGCATGACAGGGTGTTTAGAAAGGATGGAAGAATTTTGAGTGAGGAGAGTGATATATTGTATCGCTGCGATTCGTATTAAGCCTCACACCTATCTTAGACAATTGTAGTAGGATCAAGCCGGGTTTGAGGAAGCCAATCTTGTACTGTCTTGACCTATTTTTGAGCCGGGGTGACTGTCCAGTGGGAAACACTCATTGTATTCACATTTAAACATATTGGCAGCAACCTCCTCCTAGATCTTGGAGAGGGTCTTTAGCGGTACATTGGCGATGTTGTGGCCGCATTCGGACAGACTGATACGTGCCAAATTTGGACTCCGCCAAGGGCGCTGCAAAGAGCGCTCAAAACCTAAGTGAGGCTATCTTTTCTTGCAATGGCGCTTTAGCGGAATACGAAGGAAACCATAGTGAGGTTAACTTCAGGGAGGTGTTCTCGAACAAGGGCATAAGAAAACTAAGGGAGGCTAATGTTTTCCTTGTAGGAGCGGCTGCAACATGTGCTAAAACTCCTAGGGAGGTTTTCTATCTGAATGGAGGTCATGTAACGGGCGTTGCAAAACATAGTGAGGCTATGTTCGAGATGGATCTTGCAAACGGGTGCAATGAAAAGTTAAGGGACGTCAAGGCCAAACATAGCATCTTGAATGTGGGCAGCCCAAATGACCATAGTGAGCTAGATGGTCAAGGTGAAGACAAAGTGGGTGTGTTGCACCCAAACCCATCCACGAGTAAGCACAATGTGGCAAGCGGACCCAAATCTAGCAAGGTACAGGAAGAAGATCCTAAGAGCAGCCACAAGTGGATCCGAGATCCAAGAAGGATCCACACGCATGAGATTGAAGATGGGTCCAAGATCCACGAGCATGTGATTGAAGACTTCATATGGGACCCGGGAGGACTGTGCATAGCATACTATCTACAACAGCCTACGGTCAACCTAGGGGAGGTGGGCGCAAGCCCAATCACTTATCAACCCTTCGCAAGCGGATTTGGATCACGGGCCAAGTGCCCAAATCATTTCTTATTCTTGTTTGGGTCATTGAACCGTTTTTACTTATGTACCCTTTCTATTTTGTTTGAGTCGCTTTGTGTAAGTCTCATACCGAGACAAGTTAGGAACCGGTTCGGCCTATGTCCATAAAGGCTGAAAACCGAGACATTGTTCAGAATGCTTATTGATTTTGAATGAAGTGAGAGAAGCTCTCTCTTTCTCCCTCATGGAGTTCTTTTGTCCTTACGGCGTGGCTTCCATTGAAGCACTACACGGAAATACTCACCAAGCCGTGAGATTACTGGAGGTCTTCCATCCATTAATGACTGCCGGTAGCCATTAAAGAAGAAGATCAACATCGTACCCGAACCACGGAGTCCTTGGGTGGTCAGCTGTGCATTTTCCTTGATCACGAAGGGATCTTCAGGCAGCTGCTCCATAGGGAGGTGAAGAAGACGACGTGCCGTGGTTCTGCCCGCCGGTTCTTCATCAACGACATCCGGCGAGATCATCATCGGGATAGCCAAGTATTCCGCAATTCCTAATACTTGGTGGATGAGATTTCGGTATTCCCTTAACCACAACATCAACGAAGGCCCCCAGCCTTGCATTCAAGGGGGAAACTCTTCGTCTAACTAGGACTGGACCAGTGGCATTCGCGTGGAGAAGAAGATCTATCTATGGAGGCATTGTGAGGAGTTTCAGGAGCATCCAGTAGGAATCTTCCCAGCCGCCTAAATTATGGTATTTCTCTGGTGAATCCGAGTTAGATAAGGCGACCCTAGTCTGAGTTATAAAGGGAGGGCTAGGGACGAGGAGGAAGAAGGCGTGTGAAAGAAAGAGGAGCAAAAGTGGAAAGAAGAAGGAAAATCGCGGAAGAGGCGAGATTCAGATTTCTGAAGATGGAGACAGGAGTTATCCCAGATAAAATAGCTATATCTGTAGTTCCACTGGGAGTTTCCAGGTGATCTATATCTCATTGGAAAGATCGCGGCCTCATCTACAACATACTCAAATTCCATGCTGATCGGACCAAGGCAAGGAAGTCAAAACCGCCACGGAAGTTCGCTATTTCCGCCGCCGCCGCTCAGGCGCAGTCCACCGCAGAACCGCCACTTGCAGAGGCTGCCTCCGGCGATTCCAGTTGAGTTTTCAAGCGAGCCATATACAGTTGGATTTGTAATCAAAAGATCTACAAGATATCCAGAATTCAAGGCATTTGGAGTCCATTTTGCCGTTTAATCATCATCTGAAAGTTCTGGAAACCTGTTGGCCTGTTCGCCGGTTTTCATGGAATAACTCAGTTTTCCGGGCAATATTCCGGCCAGATCCAACAATTGGGTATTTAGTTCCTAATATGCCCTTGCTGCGCCTTGATTTTAATATGATAATTATCATTGGGCATGGGCAAAGGCGTCCGAGGAGTTCTGGAAAACCCTAGCGCATAGGGGTGTTGAAAAGGAAAGATTTGGTGCCATCGCCCCTTTCCAAATCATTTGGCGACACTTTCGGGCAAGTGAGATCCGTAGCTGATCTCGGGAAGCCAGGTGGCAGCACGTGGGAGCAGGCACCTTCCAGCTGGTCAACGCAATCTCGACGGATTAGGAAGGGGCTGCAAGAAGTGAGGAGGGCACGCCAAGTGTCTCTAGCATTCCAAAAGGGAAGCTTCCTCACGCGCCTCGTCTCCTCATCCATTAGCGACGATTTTGGCAAGAAATCAGTTGCCAAATTCTTGGGTGGACAGGTGTCAGCTTGAGAGGGAAAGCATCATCCATCAGCCACCTCATTTGCGACGGATTAGGAAGGAGGACCACGTGTTGAAGAAAGGAGGTTTGCCTCATGCCACCTTTGGGAGGAGTCCCTATTTGGAAGGAGACAATCAAGGAGATCCCACACCCAAATTGGAAGGAAGGATTCCCTTAAATCAGCAAGGAGATATTTTCAGAAGGATACCACGATCCTTCACTTTGGGAAGGTGCCACTTGTGGATTGAAGGATCTTGGCCCACGCCAAGATAGGAATGTGAGCACGTCCATTTGGAAGATCATCTTAGAAGGATTTCCTTGTGCCACCTTTGGGAGGAGCCCAAGTAGGAAGGAGGAGTCCTAGGAGCAAGTGGGACCCATCTCTCTTGATGTGTGAACTTGGTGCCATTGGACCTAGTCAACCTTCCTCACGTGAACCAGGTGGAGTCAAAGCTCAACATGGACCAGCAATACCAGCATTGACCAAGAAGGTGTGGACCCACTCTCGTTCATGGACTTAGTGGGCTCGGACTCACCTAGCCTACCACCGGACCTACCTGGGAGGAACCACGTCTGCCAATCGAGATTTGCGATTGCATCCCCCAATCGACTTGTTTACATCTTGGGGTTGAAATCTGATCCGGTGAATGCATCTAATTACTTCCTCTCCTTCATTTCTTAATTGATTGCATCGTGACTTCCTTGTAAATATCTTGAGCTATGGAGAACGTCAGACAAGCAATAGCGGTGGATAAACACAAGGCATGGCTAAAGGAGTTTGGACGAGGAGCTGAATACTAGAGGGCAGCAATAGCTGCGGTCTTTACCTCTGGTTACCTTTATTGATGGACCTCGGGCGTGGCCCCGAGAGGTGAGAACTTGATCACCCTATAGAATAGTGGGAGGGTGTTGTTGCTTGCAACCCAGCCACATTGGTGTGTAACCAGCTGAGTTCCTCCAAAGACCTATCGGCCTAGGACACAACTCGGGGTTACGTGACCAACCTAGGGTTTGGGCATGGTTTGATGTGCTTAGGCATGGTTTAGACAGGATGGTTTGGTGAACGATTGTGCTTGATTGAGTGAGGAGTGCTTAAATGTATCGCTCGCATTTGTAGTAAGCCTCACATCCTTATAGCACCTTTTAGTAGATTGAGACTTGGGCAAGTTTAACCTCTCTTGTACATCTTGACCCAAGGGAATATTAAGCCGAGGTGACTGTCCGGCAGGGTTTTAAAAGTGTAAATCTTAAACTCACTTCAATCGGTGCGCCTCCCTCCATAGATCTTGGGAGTAGGTTTGGTTTTTTGGGCGTTGATTTTATCCACCACTAGACCGACCCTACCAGTTAGTATCAGAGCCATGTGGAGACCTAGGTGTACTCAGATTTCAGTTCATTGGAGATTTGATTCTACGGGAATCAACCATAGCCGAAAATTTCCAGCAGATTCAAGTAGCATTCAGTGAGAGATATTGGATCCTACTGATGCCAACCTACCAGTTGGTATCAGAGCAATTTGGGGGCTCCGGCGTGTTCAGATTGCATCAAGTACGGCACCTACATCAGTGATTACAGAATACATATCAGTGGAATAGCAGAACTCGGACTGTTTTTGGTTTAAGGATTGAAAGCAGGAAACAGGACTGTTGCAGCCAGCAGGAGAAAAGAGTCAAGTTCGTGAGGCAAACGACCTTGAAATCTTCTGAAATTTGGTGTAGAGGTGTATAAATATTGTGGATTTAAGGGCATATAGGGCACTGGAGTTGAAATTAACAGAAAATTCGGATTTTTGACCATATATCAGCCAAACAGGTTGGGCGGACAGAATCTGTTCGGGTGAACATTCTGTCAGGAAGATCGTGTTGTTTCAGTGGGCTAGACATATCGGATTGACCTGAAATTTTGTGGAGGGTTAGATAACCATTGGATCTTTGTGCTGACCAAAATTGAGGTCTAAATTCCATCGTTTAGTACAGTTGTGCTTCAGGCTACCGTCAGCCTGCAGTGGCACTTAGGACTGCGGTTTTGCACAAAGCAAAGCCATAGGGTGATCGAACCCGAGGTGCACTGCCGAGGCACCAGGTGGGTGCAGCAGTTTAGGTCCTTAATTGGACCCGGCTGAGGGTGAGAGGCAGCTACCGAGGCACCAAGTGGGCGCAGTGGCAGGTGACTCCTTTTCACCTCCCTTGTAGAAGACCAATCTCGGGCTGTGTCTAGTTCTAGACCAGCACACTAACGTCGGCACCAGGTGGGTGCGTTGGTGAGAGGTTGGAGGGCTGAACTTCAAAGCAGCCAAGGCTGGGCTAGGAGGAGCAGTCCCCGCTAGCTCAATCCATTAGAGCTGTATTCTGACCTTGACCCCAATCCACAACAAGAGAGCAAACATGCCTGATTGGGGAAGCACAAATATGGAGGTCGGTTCATCCTACAGCTATAGCCCTTATGAAGAAGATCGATATAGCGAGGATGACCCATCTACCATGAGTTCTAGCTATGAACAATCCAATGAGGTGTATTACGAGAAAAGAGACCATGATTACAGGGAGCAGTCCACAGATGAGCAGCCAAACGAACCATATCAGTTTAGTTATGGAAAGGTTTGGTTTAAGCCAACAAGTATTCCCTCTCTACCCCCCTATCCATCATCAAGTACTCTAACCAGGGATAGAAGGTATGAGAAACATGAGCAATATCCAAGGCGACATTATGATTCGTATGGTCAATCAAACCCAACTCGAAAAGAAGAAAAGGACCTCATCCTAGGCATATACGAGAAGGGTAAACACCATAAGGATATCACCTTAGCTCGTGGAACCGAATTGAGAAGAAGCCCACGTGTGGTGGTTATCAAGGCTGGAACGAGCCCAAAGTGTGATCTTATGTTCCAACACCCTAGTATTCACGGGAATCACTTTGAGCTTGAGATTGATAAGGACAGCCAAAAAATGTGGGTGACAAATATAACAAGAAATGGGAGACTGAGGGTTGCCACCACAGTTATAAGACCACAAGATACCATGCGGGTCTATACGGGAGATACTCTCAAAGTAGGAGACTCCAGTAGAGAGTGTAAGCTAGAGTGGGTGTACCCAACTTCGAAGCAAATGAAGGAAAGACACCCACCCAAGTTTTCCTCTATGCCAGAAAAGAGAAAAGTTGAAAGAGATTCCAGGCTGAACTATACCGACATCCAACTTTAAGGATCCATAAATATTACATCCAAGTTTCCACTGGTTAAAGCCAAAGAAAAGCCATTACAACTATGGCAGCAGAGCATTGAAAATATTGAGGAGCTCATTATGGAATTGAAGAAAGAGTACACCCTATCCAATCCCAAGCATGTTGAGAAGCATAGTACAAGGCCCAAATTGTTCACTAAAGAGTACAAGCAACCAGCCCCTTTGAATCCAGCCAAGCCCGAGTCAGTGAGGCAGATTAAGGAGTGTCAAGTTCCCGAAGCACATCCTCAAGAATGCAGTGAAAGAAATGGGGTCAGAAAGGTCCAAAAGGCTACTTGTGTTCCTACAAAAGGTGGACAGAACTCAACCGGGGTAAAGGAGATCCTAACTCCAATACAAAGGTCCAGCCAAACTAAGCAAGCCATGAGTGCTAAAAAGGGATATCATGTCTTCAAAGTAAAGATCCAAAAGTCCAAAAAGAAGACTTATTCCCTTGCCAATGAAGAGGACATGATTTTTCCTATTCCCTTCAAGAAGAAAGCTCTTGAGGCTATGCCACCAAAACAGAAGTTGGAGGGCTACAATCGGGTTTATATGGGACTCGAATGGCATGAAGTGGCTGAGTTAGAAGAGGTGACAAAGCACCAGGTAGGTGAGGATCTATCCATAAAGGGTAAGCCATCACATAAGGAGGGTGGCACTAACCCTACTCTTGAGGAAGAAATCATAGAAAAGGCCGGCCTATGCATGGCAACTTGTCACAAGAAGATGGATCTCTCCCAAGCGGTTAAGTCACTACCTAAAGAGGGTGGTATCCATAACATGTGGAATGAGGCTGATCGATTCTTGGCACCTTCTAAAGATGTCATCCCCATTCCTACAATTCTACATGAGGAGCTTAACCATGAACCTAGTGGGGGCACGGTGAAGAAAGAACAAAGCATGATTCATAGCCCATGCCCATTCGATCTTGAACCCCCTCGAACCATCCAAGTGAGGGTGCCCATTTGGGGAAATAAAGTCCCCTCTTGGATGAAAAGAAGGCAACGTATTGAGGATGCTCCTAAAACTACCAATCTCAAGAGACTTGTTGACAAGGTTGACCTTGAGGGTGATCAAGGCGCATGTGAAAGAAGAACTTGGATCCCTACCTCTCTACACCAGATAGCTATTGAGCACCAACGAATGAGCAAAGCATGGATATATGTTAGATTGATCTTTGATCCGGGTACACATGAACCAAGGTTGCATAATTGGAGGCGACTTAAGCGGCTTCATATGCAACTTAAGTCCCAACTTGGTAAAGGTCCAAGGGACTATGGTCCAAAACTTGTGCAAGGAACATATGAAGAGAAAACAAATCAGAGGGGTGCAATGGAAGCATGGAAGAGAAGAGTTGCCATAGAAGAAAACCGGTTATCATCTCTCCCCAAACCCAATATTCAAGTTGTGCAAGAAGACACCTTCATTGAGCAGCATGTAGTTATGTCTAAACGACTACAATGGAGCATGTACAATCGTGGGAAATCTGGCCAGAACCAAACTTGGGGTGACCACACAAGGCCCGAACACCTCCAAGGACACCATGAGTCCTTGCTTGGGTCACTTCCAAGGGGTTACAGACCTCAACTTGAGCTACAAGATTCTATGGGAGAATGGTTGAGGCATAGTGGGAATGAGTTAGCATGATCTGCCCTAGAAGATTGTGAAGAACGAGCTTGGGGGCAAGCTCGATGTAAGGAGGGTGGAGTTGATACGTGCCAAATTTGGACTCCGCCAAGATTCGCCAAGGGCGCTGCCAAGAGCACTCAAAACCTGAGTGAGGCTATCTTTTCTTGCAAGGGCACTTTAGCAGAATACGAAGGAAACCATAGTGAGGTTAACTTCGGGGAGGTGTTCTCAAACAAGGGCATAAGAAAACTAAGGGAGGCTAATGTTTTCCTTGCAGGAGCGGCTGGAACATGTGCTAAAACTCCTAGGGAGGTTTTCTATCCGAATGGACGTCATGCAACCGGCGTTGCAAAACATAGTGAGGCTATGTTCGAGATGGATCTTGCAAACGGGTGCAAGGAAAAGTTAAGGGAGGTCAAGGCCAAACATAGCATCTTGAATGTGGGCAGCCCAAACGACCATAGTGAGCTAGATGGTCAAGGTGAAGACAAAGTGGGTGTGTTGCAGCCTAACCCAACCACGAGTAAGCACAATGTGGCAAGCGGACCCAAATCTAGCAAGGTACAGGAAGAAGATCCGAAGAGCAGCCACAAGTGGACCCGAGATCCAAGAAGGATCCACACACATGAGATTGAAGATGGGTCCAAGATCCATAAGCATGTGATGGAAGACTTCATATGGGACCCAGGAGGACCGTGCATAGCAAACCGTCTACAACAGCCTAGGGTCAACCTAGGTGAGGTGGGTGCAAGCCCAATCACTTATCAACCCTTCGCAAGCGGATTTGGATCACGGGCCAAGCGCCCAAATCATTTCTTATTCTTGTTTGGTTCATTTACCCGTTTTTACTTATGTACTGTTTCTATTTTGTTTGAGTCAGTTTGTGTAAGTCTCATACCGAGACAAGTTAGGAACCGGTTCAGCCTATGTCTATAAAGGCCGAAAACCGAGACATTGTTCAGAATGCTTATTGATTTTGAATGAAGTGAGAGAAGCTCTCTCTTTCTACCTCGTGGACTTCTTTGGTCCTTCGGGCGTGGCTTCCATTGAAGCACAACACAACAATATTCACCAAGCCATGAGATTACTGGAGGTTTTCCATCCATTAATGGCTGCCGGTAGCCATTAAAGAAGAAGATCAACATCGTACCCGAACCAAGGAGTCCTTGGGTGGTCAGTTGTGCATTTTCCTTGATCACGAAGGGATCTTGAGACAGCTGCTCCATAGGGAGGTGAAGAAGACGACGTGCCGTGGTTCTGCCTACCAGTTCTTCATCAACAACATCTGGTGAGATCATCATCCGGATAGCCAAGTATTCCGTACTTCCTAATACTTGGTGGATGAGATTTTGGTATTCTCCTAACCACAACATCAACGAAGGCCCCAGCCTTGCATTCGAAGGGGAAACTCTTCGTCTAACTAGGACTGGACCGGCGGCATCGCATGGAGAAGAAGATCTATCTACGGAGGCATGGTGAGGAGTTTCAGGAGCATCCGGTAGGAATCTTCCCAGCCGCCTAAATTCTGGTATTTCTCTGGTGAATCCGAGTTAGATAAGGCGACCCTAGTGCCTACAATAATTCTGGGTCATAAAGGGAGGGCTAGGGACGAGGAGGAAGAAGACGTGTGAAAGAAAGAGGAGCAAAAGCGGAAAGAAGAAGGAAAATCACGGAAGAGGCGAGATTCGGATTTCTGAAGAGGGAGACAGGAGCTGTCCCGGATAAAATACCTATATCTGGAGATCCACTGGGAGTTTCAAGGCGAACTATAGCTCGTTGGAAAGATCACGGTCTTATCAACAACATACTCAAATTTCAGGCTGATCGGACCATGGGAAGGCGGTCAAAACTGCCGCGGAAGTTCGCTATTTCCGCCGCAGAACCGCCACTTGCAGAGGTTGTCTCCGGCGATTCCAGTGGAGTTTTCTGGCAAGCCATATACTATTGGATTCATAATCAAAATATATACAACATATCCAAAATTGAGGGCATTTGGAGTCCATTTGGCCATTGAATCATCATCTGCAAGTTCTGGAAACCTGTTGGCCTGTTCGCCGGTTTTCATGGAATAACTCAGTTTTCTGGGCAACATTCCTGCCAGATCTGGTGACTTCCAGCCAGATCCGACAATTGGGTATTTAGTTCCCAATCTGCCCTTGCTGTGCCTTGATTTTACTATGATAATTATCATTGGGCATGGGCAAATGAGTCCAAGGAATTCTAGAAAACCCTAGCGCATAGGGGTGTTGAAAAGGAATTCTAGAACCCCCTTTCCAAATCATTTGGCTACACTTTCGGGCAAGTGAGATCCGTAGCTGATCTCAGGAAGCCAGGTGGCAGCACGTGGGAGCAGGCAACCTCCAGCTGGTCAACGCAATCTCGACGGATTAGGAAGGCGCCGCAAGAAGTGAGGAGGGCACGCCAAGTGTCTCTAGCATTCCAAAAGGGAAGCTTCTTCACGCCCCTCGTCTCCTCATCCATTAGCGACGATTTTGGCAAGAAATCAGTTGCCAAATTCTTGGGTGGACAGGTGTCAGCTTGAGGGGGAAAGCACCATCCGTCAGCCACCTCATTTGCAACGGATTAGGAAGGAGGACCACGTGTTGAAGAAAGGAGGTTTGCCTCACGCCACCTTTGGGATGAGTCCCTATTTGGAAGGAGACAATCAAGGAGATCCCGCACCCAAATCGGAAGGAAGGATTCCCTTAAATCAGCAAGGAGATATTTTCATAAGGATACCACGATCCTTCACTTTGGGAAGGTGCCACGTGTGGATTGAAGGATCTTGGCCCACGCCAAGATAGGAATGTGATCACGTCCATTTGGAAGATCATCTTAGAAGGATTTCCTTGTGCCACCTTTGGGAGGAGCCCAAGTAGGAAGGAGGAGTCCTAGGAGCAAGTGGGACCCATCTCTCTTGACGTGTGAACTTGGTGAAATTGAACCTAGTCAACCTTCCTCACGTGAACCAGGTGGAGTCAAAGCTCAACGTTGACCAGCAATACCAGCATTGACCAAGAAGGCGTGGACCCACTATCGTGCATGGACTTAGTGGGCTCAGACTCACCTAGCGTACCACCGGACCTACCTGGGAGGAACCACGTCTGCCAAGCGAGATTGGTGATTGCATCCCCCAATCGACTTGTTTACATCTTGGGGTTGAAATCTAATCCGCATTCCCCGCTTGACATTGTTTAGTGTGGAAATGAAGAATCTCACTGGTACACTGCCTGATAGCTTGTTTAACATATCAAATCTTCAGGCCTTGAGTTTCATGACCAATCAACTAACTGGGCATCACCCCAAAGATGTTGGCTGCTTCCTGCCCAATCTCCAATTTCTCTATATGAGTGACAACAATTTTGATTGCCCTTTCCCACCTTTTTCCAATGCAACTAGTCTCCAAAAAATCATTGCAGGACACAATAAATTCAGTGGTCCCATACCATTAGAATTAGGTAGCTTGACACAACTCAGGCACCTGTACCTCTACAACAATATTTTAACCAATATCCCTAGCAACCATGGGCTCTCCATTCTCACATCCTTTACCAACTGTCGACTGCTAGAGGAAGTTGAGCTATTAGAAAACCCTTTGAATGGCGTTATTCCGGCATCTGTTTGAAACTTGACAACCACCTTGTGAAAACTTCAACTTTAATCTGATTGAAGGTACTATCCATTGGCCTTAGCCAACTTGACCAAGTTAATTTCCTTAGATTTGGGTTCCAACAAAATAACAGGGCTCACTCCACCAAATATACGAGAGATGCACAGCTTATAGGTGTTGATTCTTGACAACAATGCATTAGAAGGCCCAATCCCACTATCAATCTACTAGTTGGTCCGCTTGTTCATTTTTTATATGAGCGACAACATGCTAACTGGGTCAATTTCTAGCTCTATAAACAATCTCACCAGTTTGCAAGGCCTGGATAGCTCAAACAATTTGTCACCTGCCTTTGGGTCTCTGCAAACAAGTAGAGTGGAGAGTTGCCTGCATCATTATCAAAGCTCCAAATGCTAGAGTATTTGTGTCTCTCTCGGAACACATTTGATGGTCACATTCCAGAACAACTTGATCACATGCTAAACCTTGACACTATTGACCATTCCCATAGCATGCTTTCAGGACAGATACCAAAATCATTGAAGAAACTTCAACACATCCAGGCCTTGAATTTGTCCTTCAATCAATTGGAAGGAGAGATTCCAAGTGGCGGAGAGTTTGCAAACCTTTCTGCCAAGTCATTCCTACGGAACTATGCACTACGTGTAGCTCCCAAACTCCATGTCCCATTGTGCTTAGACAAAACAGAGAGGCAAAGTAAAAGCAATGCGGCTAGAGTCATTGCCGCTTGTGCAATTGGAGGCTCAGTACTTTTTGCCGTTGTTTGCACACTCATTGGTATCTCATGCCGCCGAAAGAGGGGGTCATCGAAGCGTCCTGATGACATTGAAAGATTACGAGGAATTACACTCCTAGTGATTTCTTACAGAGAGCTATTGCATAAAACGAGCAATTTCAGTGATGCAAACTTTATTGGGAGTGGAAGCTTTGGCTCAGTGTACAAAGGAATTCTAGCAGATGGAATGACGGTGGAGTGTCAAGGTCCTTAATTTGTCATTAGAGGGAGCATCGAAAAGTTTTGACCTTGAATGCACTATCTTGCACCAAATTAGGCATTGAAACCTTGTTAAAGTCATTACGTCTTGCTCTAATGAAGATTTCAAGGCTTTAGTTCTCCAATATATGCCTCTTGGGAGCCTAGAAGGCTGTCTACAATCGGGTGCCCATCACTTGAATCTCTTCCAAAGATTGGATATCATGGTTGATGTCGCTTGTGCTTTAGAGTATCTTCATTGTGATCTGAAGTCACGTAATGTACTTCTAGACGAAAGCAAGACTGCATACATTGGTGATTTTGGCATTGCAATTTTACAGTTGGTTACAAGTCATCGACTCTTACCACCACCATTGGGACCATGGGATACATTGCACCAGGTACTGTCTCTTAATTTCTTTTCTTTTTATAAATTTTGTCTCCGTCATTGTGTGAGTATTATTGATCGTTTCTTTGAGTCAACACACACTAGCTTCCTGTTCTCATATGTATGTGTGCATGTGTATGTTTGGGTGCATTTTCTCTCTTCAATAATGCTCTCATTGAGAGAAGGAGAAAGGGAGGGGGAGTGTTTTCACTATATATTTTATATATATATATATAATGATCGGTAGAACCCCGACAAACATGTCAGGGAAAAAAACCAGACCCTTTAACAATGTTATGTAAAGTGTTATTTTTTTTTAATCTATCCTTACAAATATAATCTTAAAGATAGGTTGACAGAAAATATATATGAGATTGATCATTTCTTGGGTTTTACTAGTGTTTTCATAATTACCAAAAATGAATGACTATCATTGCATCAACATTTTGATTACAGAAAATTCAACTTTTTTCGTAAAAACAACTTGACTCAAAGCATGTTTTATACCAAAATTGTTTTTATAAATATATTAGGATGCTTATATTTTATTTCAAATATTTTTGAAGCAAAATATTTAAGTGTCTGGTTTTAGCCAATTTCTCTCTTTCTCTCTCTATCTCTCTATGTCTTCTCTCTCCTTATATATATATATATATATGTATATATATATATATATATATATATTGGCCTTGACTTATGTGGTCTAGGTAATTATACTCTTATGTGTGTGTGTGATTTGCAATATAATATTAATAAATATATTAATTGATGTGTGAACAATCTTGATCCATCTAATCATCACGATTTGATAGTTCACACATAAAGACATGCACAAGCGGTTCCTAGCCCAATAATGTAAAGGTCATTGATTAACTATTGTACATGGACGACCTATTTGTTGTTCATATGGCTTGTGGTGCTGCATAATAGTTTTTGCTTTCTTTTGTGCTCATGTACACAAATATGCATTGATGACATGTTCTCAGCAAGCAATAGTCTTTAATTGATCTTTTTCCTTTAACATAAGTTGTAATTTTTGTTCCTTTCTTGTATTAAAAATCCCTAATCACACATGCCTGTCTTCAGAATGGCTTAAGATTGGCTGACAATTGACACTATTAAATAATTCACACAATTTAGGAGATATTTAGGAGAACCTGGAGATACGTCACAGGAGAATTAAAACCAACACCATACAATTAATGAATCCCAACCAACCTCACAGGCTCCACAATAAAAAAAAATATGGGTACATTTTTGATTTCTTTTAAGGGTACTTGAACATCAGTTATATTGGAGTTCAATTTTGAATAATAAGCTTGTATTCTTTTTAGTTATGTATCATAATCCAAGAGAAAGGCAGGATGGGAGGTTCAATTGATCTTAAGTCCATTAGGGAGCAATTACTGCTATTGTGTCATGCATTAACATTATCTAATTATTTTGTGCTCGCTAATCATGTTTAATATTGTTGAATGGTTGAATTAGAATTTGGATGGCTGGAAAGGTGTCAACCAAAGCCGATGTCTACAGCTATGGAATTCTCCTCCTTGAGGTGTTTACTGGAAGAAAGCCTACTGATGAACAGTTTGATGGGTATTTTAGTTTGACGGAAAGGGTGGCTGAAGCATTTCCTGTTGCAATTTCAGATGTCATTGACAGCAATCTTCTAAAAGAAAGCAAGAATATTGCAACTGACAGATCAGTTGCTGTCAATGATATGCTAGTGATGATCATGGAGATAGGCCTGTCATATTCAATGGTGTCACCAAATGAGAGAATGGACATGAAGGAAGTGGTTATACGGCTGAGAAGGATATGACAGAAAACAAGAATGATAGAAGGATAATTCAAATATATGCATTATACAATGAGGTTTAATTCCAGGGAGCGACCAGCCATTGGCTAAAAAGGTCAGAAGGCGGATTCCAATAGGCTAAATAGTTGGAGGTGGAAATGTAGTTTGATTGCTTTCATTGAGAGCTCTCACTTGCATTGCTCAATTACAGTTGCATATAGGATTGAATAAAGGTATGCTTAAGATGATTGTGTGTTCTATTCCTAAGGCATTTGGGTGACCAATCTTGTAGAACAACTCGCACATTTCCAGTGCAAGTTATGTGAAAGAGGCTTGAAACTTTGTCCATTATTGCAGTTTGTGCCTTGTTCTAAGGACACCTCAATAGCCATAGTTCACATAAATCCTTTCAATTTTCTAAAATTTTGATGTACTATATCCTGAGCACAATTTCTCAAACCTACCATAAAAATGCACAACAAGAAGAATCAACAAAAATATACAATTCCAGTAAGTTTATATTAATGTACAATCAGCATCATACACATGAAATGAACAAGTGGGGACAAGACATTCCAATTAATGAACGGCTCCTTCTGATTCCATCAATCATTGAAGGGAGAGAGAGAGAGATAGAGAAGAAGAAGAATAAGAAAAAGAAGAAAAATTCCTTAAATAATTAAGAAAGCTGATGAAGAATCACCAATAAATTATCAGGGGAATGGAAGCTACACCAACCGGGACTCTTCTCTTCAAAACAATTTCCTAATAGCAAAAACCAATTTGATTTTTTCATATCATTAATCATTAATTCTTTTTTGTCAGATCAAATTTGAATTGTAGACATTTTCTGAATCGTTGACTATGTGCTTAGTTCAATTAAATACTTTTCTATCATCCTTCCACAATTATAAAATCACTTCAAGTAAATTCTTGTATATGTATATTGTAGTCCTCGCCATTTTGATAGGATATTTTTCTGGCCTCATATGATCTCAACTTAAATGTATATGTGTGTGTGTGTGTGTTGTATGTGTGTGTGTGTGTGTATATATATATATATACATATATATATATATATATATATATATATATATATATATATATATATATATATATATATGTATATATATGTATGTCTTAAGTACTCTTGTATATGGTGATGTCAATGACTTATATTTCAATTGGATGTACTTTTTTGCCATATCTGAATTATCAGATGTTCACATATTCAGATTCAAATACAAATGAAAAAAGTTCTAGGTTATATTTGGACTTAATTTTTAATCAATTCATCATCAGAATTCAAAACCAATTTGATTTTTTCATATCATTAATCATTAATTTTTTTTTGTCGGATCGAATTTGAATTGTACACATTTTCTGAATCGTCGACTATGTGCTTAGTTCAATTAAATACTTTTCTATCATCCTTCCACAATTATAAAATCACTTCAAGTAAATTCTGGTATATGTATATTGTAGTCCTCGCCATTTTGATAGGATATTTTTCTGGCCTCATATGATCTCAACTTAAATGTATATGTGTGTGTGTGTGTGTTGTATGTGTGTGTGTGTGTGTGTATATATATATATATATATATGTACATATATATACATATATATATATATATATGTCTTAAGTACTCTTGTATATGGTGATGTCAATGACTTATATTTCAATTGGATGTACTTTTTTGCCATATCTGAATTATCAGATGTTCACATATTCAGATTCAAATACAAATGAAAAAAGTTCTAGGTTATATTTGGACTTAATTTTTAATCAATTCATCATCAGAATTCAGGTTTTATTTTCATATCAAGTCCAAATATGACTTTTAAATGTACAATTAAATCTGTGTTCCATTGTAATATGTTAAGAACTGGCTTCCAAAAAATACTTTATCGAAAGAAAAGCACTTCAATGAGGAGGATGAGAATTATATGCTGTGAGCATCATTGTGATATTGGAGCATGTCATATATAATGGCCCTCTAACAAAGGACCATTGGTACTTGGTAAAGAAGTTAAAACTTTATAAAGTGAAGGAAGGAAATTCTTTTTAGAGGAAAGTATTTCATAATCTTTGATCAAGACACTTATATATAGAGAGAGAGATAATGATTTTTAAAAGAGAGAAAATATAGATATAGAAAAAGTAAAAGAGCAAGAGATTTTAAGCGAAAATTAAGAGAGAGAAAAATAAGGATTTATAAGTGACTGGAAGGAAATAAAGCGAAAAACTAGTAGAAGAGAGAGATGTTAAGAGAAAAACTAGTAGAAGAGCAAGAGATTTTAAGAGAAAAATGAGAGAGTGAGGGAGAGATATAAATATTTTTAAGAGAGAAGAAAACTATAGAAGAGCAGGGGAGTTTAAGAGAAAAATGTGTGCAAGAGGGAGAGAGTAAAGATTTTGAAAAGAGAGAAAAAAAATTAAAGAGAGAAAAACTAGTAGAATAGCAAAAGACTTTAAGAAGAAAGTGTGTGTGTCTGTGTGTGTGAGAGATATATATATATATATATAGAGAGAGAGAGATGTAAAGATTTTTGAGGGAGAGAAAAGAAATAGAGAAGGGAAAATTCGTAAAGAGAGATGTTAAGAGATTAATCATAGGGATATAGAGATATAAAGATTATAAGAGAAAAAAAGAAAAATTGAGAAAGACCGAATAAAAGAAGGAAGAAAAAATGATCTATTAACGTGATATTTTAACCCCTCTTTTTCTTTTTATATAGAAATTAAGATTTGGGAGATGATTTCCAAAATTTTCAACTTCAATAATTTTATCTAGGCAAGAGAGGAAATTGGGCTCATGGATGGAGAACTTATTTTTGAATTTTTTAAAAAAATAAGATAAATATATATATATATAGACAAAATTAAAAATATTTCATTTACTCTTATTATTGCAAAAAAGTATGCCTTTCCCACCATTGGGTGCGGGAGAGAGAGGGAGACTAAACTATAAAAGAAAAAAACAACTATCAGTGAAGAAGGCTTCTCTTGTGCTTCAATCCCGTTAGGAAGTCACTCTTTTAAAGGTGGATCACTCTTTTAAGACTACTAGTAGGATGATCAATAGGTATTTTATCAATGGAATGAGGATTTGAAAGATGTCAAAACCAGGGGCGAAGAGAGGATTTTTTTTTTCAAGGGCAGGCCAAATGGTCCAACAAACTTATCCGGGTGGGGGCAAACTAAACCCCAATCCAAAAAATGCTTACGCAACTAAAAATTTTCAATTTTTTTAATGTAATTTTTTTTTTTCAATTAGCTGGGGTGGGGCCACGGTCTAAGCAGCCCCCCCTCTCTCTGCCCTTGGTCAAAACTAATCGTAGCGATAATACTAAAATGCATTTAACATCTATCTATGCATAGTGTTTTTCCTGAGTTGGACAATCCCCAACCTCAAAAATCAATATAAAAGAAAAAAAATCCCACCACAAGCTCTCATCCACATCGTTCATCCATCTATCAATAGAAAAATCAACTAGCCATACATGCACATTATTTACTCATAGAGATGTAATGAAGGCATATGTTCAATGGAAGGTAAAAAAAGAAAAAAAAACATATCATGCCTATTTGAGTTTTTCAAATAAACAAGACTTGGCTTCACATTGCTCATGCTTCTGGTGCATTCAAGAGTGGCTCTTGGCTCTAAGTAAGAAATTCTTACATGGCCATGGGGAGATGATAAAGGAAAAGCAAGAGAAAATGAGATTACATGCCTCAAGATGGTATAGTTCAAGAAGAGATGAGTCCTTTACTTTAAGAAACAATGAAGCTTCCAAAATGAGAACTCTGAAGAAGCTTTCCAAGGGTCTGCCAGGTGGTCCCCTTTCGATTGGTTGAAGATGAAGGTTGGAAAAGAAGGAGAACCCAAAGGTTGAATATAAAGGAGTGTTGAAAGAGTGAGAGAAGAATAGATGAAGGAAGAGTGATCCCAAGCTCTTAGTTAGAGGGCTCAGGGAGTTCCTCAAAGGTCAGCTTATACCCAAGGATCAAGATGTGGGGGTATTTATAAAAATAAATAAAGCCAAAATTCAACGTTTGAAAGAGTTTTAATTTCTCAAGATTTATCATGAATTTTTTATTTTTGAATTATTTTTATTTTTATTTTGTTTTATATGTTTTGACTTGTGGAGATTAGCCCTTGGCCCAGCAAACACCCTTTGGAGACATTGACAAGTGCTTTATGGGGCCGTGCACTCTCAACCGTAGCACTCGATAGCACCATGCACCCTAGGCCAGAGTGCACGGCAGGCCCTGCACCCTATGCCAGAGCACTTAGTAGTGCACCAAGTGCTATAGGCAGTGCACCAACCGCTGCCAAAAGATGGCGCAAGGGGGGAAATTGAGGGTGCCCTTTGCCCCCTGCTATCCCAGGTAGGTCCCATCCAAAAAAAAAGTTTAACGACAAAAATATGTAATTCTTTTAAGAGGTAAAGTATTCCTGTTATAAAGCGGATCTGGCTTCATTTTTTATGATTACAGGTCCCTTTTTGATCCGGATCTAATTTCCTTGAATGGGAAGGTCCCAGATCGATGTTGAAGGTTGGATCATGGATTAGATAGGTGCTTAGGCTTGAAATATGGATTGTACATCCAGCTTTGGATTATAAAGCTGAGTTGAATTGAAAAGCGATGGGGAGCAATGATGTTGAGAATTGATCCTTGGGGTCGATTCAAACATTTGAGTCTGAATTATTTCTTTTTATCTAGATTTTTGGTTTTTTGATCTAATGTAGACCTGTGGGCGATTTTGTGAATCTATTTTCCTATTTTGGGCATGATTTTGATTCTCTAGTCCATAAGAGTTTTAACCTTTTTTTTTATCTAGGGCATGATTTCGGATCTGTAGGTTGGAATTATATTTAGATGTGGACCTGAGGTTCCATTTTGGATCTGAACCTTTGAACTTGGATCTGAATTTGGCACTAAGGCTTAGTTTTAGATCTAGAGCTCAGTGTTAGATCCAGATTGGGATCTAGGGATCTATTTTTTTATCTAAAGTTGGGATTTGGATCCAAATCTGGATCTAAGGCTGGGCTTTTGGATCTTGACTTGGGAGTTTGGATTGGGTTTAGATCTAGATATGACATGAATTGTCAGCCTAGATTGAGGTAGGGCCTGGGTTGGAAGTTTACATTTAAATTCAGATGAGTTCCAATTGGTAACCAAATTAGAGGGTAATTGGATCAGAACTGTGATAAATTGAAGTATTTGAGACCCAAAATTGTTGAAAATAATTGTGAAAACGCTAAATATATATTAACCTTGAAAATTTGGGGGTAATTACAATGTTCAGCCAATTTATTAGGATCCAGTAGAATCTCAATGGGGAGCTGTCAAGAGAATATTAAGATTCTTAATAGCTACTGTTCATTATGGTCTAATCTTCAATGTTCAAACCACCCAAGAACAAAGATGTTCATATGTATAGCGATGCGGATGGGGCGGAATGCCCAAATGTTTGATCAATGGTCAACGTTTATGCAGCCTTCTTGGGAGTGAATTTTGTTGCAGGAAGTTCAAAGAAACAGCAAGTTGTTTCTCAGTCTAGCATAGAGGCTGATCGGACGTCATGCATTGGCCTACATGGCAGATGATGCAACGTGGTAGACAGTTTTCTAGTTGAACTTGGAATAAGAACAAAAAAGTCTGCCATCCATATGGTGTGACAATGTGAGTGCGAAATATTTTTCAACTTTTTCATAAGCTCTCATGACTATCATGTTAATCGAAGCAAGCTTAACGTAGGAGCATCCTTATCGGCCCAGCACCTAAGGGTTTGGTACCTCTTTCTTGGACAGAGAGAAAGTTGTGTGCACCATGGGCAGGTTACATACTAAAGGATGGAAGGACATTTTGGTCATCTGTTTAAAAGAAATGTCCTTTACAATCTTTTTATTTTTTTCATTTTTATTTTTGTCTTTATAAAAAGTTTTTTTTCTGTGTGAACCAAGTGTATTTTAGTTATTAACCATAGTTGGGCACTAAAATTTATGCACCAGTATGGCGCATATAATTAGGTTTGCTATTTGAGGCTTCCCTTCTCAGTTTAGATGGCCCTATTTGTTCACTGAGTGAAGTATTGCAGCATTTCTTGGACAACCCATGGCATGATGTAACTTCTTCAGTGACACACGGGACCTCAGTCTTGCCCCTTAGTTCTCTTTCAGCTGGTGGAAGAGGCAAAACCAGCTTTAATTCCTAACCACAATTACTGATGTTCAATGAGTCGAGCCAACTCTTGTTCACTCTTGACCTCTCTTAGTTAAACTCGGATCGAGCTCAACTCATCTGATAAACAAGTTGTGTTCGGGTTAAAGTTAAGTAAACGAGTAGAGTTCAAGCTTGGCAAGCTCAACTTACGTAAACTTGAGTAAGATCACTTGAGTAACATCAATAAGATAACATGTAAAAGATTATTTAGAATATCATCACGACAATAAACAGCTACATCGGATTTCCTACTTGCTAGCAAGTTCCAATTCTCAAATTCTAATCTGGTTGTTTCTACTCGTGTTCAAATTGATTTTTTTTTTTTAAATAATGGCCTGGCTAAGCTTCAGCCCAATCTTGGCCTGAGTTCAGCATCAGCAGTTTGAGTTCGAGCCAAATTCGAGCCAACAGATATAAGTATATCGTAACTTGTCTCCGCATATGCTTATATCTCATCTTGATCTTGGGTACCATTTGGCAACAATAACAGTATGTAACTATTCCATATATTCTGTCCCAAATATTATGCACATTTATGTAAGATTATGTTACAACATTCCATGAATCCCCCACCCTAAATATGAGGGCAGATACATACAACAATAATATACTGTTGTGCTTACCAGTTGACCCCTACTTCCTCCTTTGTTTCTAGAGTTGCAAGCATCTAAATGATATTTTCGTTATTATTATTTTTTGGAGCTAGATTTGGTGGTTATTGGCTTGCATGAGCTTATCTTCCACAGGTATATATGTTTGTGTTATTTTTAGTCTTATGTGAAATAATTGCTTATTTGTGTGCTTTAACTTTTGTATGCTGGATTCCTGTCATTCCAGTAACATAGTGATCCAAATACAAGAATCTGTAAGTGATGGTCACATCAACTGGATCAGTGATTTATTATCAGCTATAATATGTATGACCAATCACCAGGTTTGATTACTCACATGAAGCAAGATACGAGCATCAGAAATGTATGTGCAGCATACTAAGTGCGTGACTGAATTTTTATACTCTTGTACAGGCCTGAATGTGACAAACAACATTCAGGAAGCACTTCTATAAAAGTGAGATCCATTTAATTGATCAAAACATCAATAGAATATGTTACAAAACATTGCCAAAGGAAGCTCAATAAATTTTCTTTTGTTGCTGTGACTTTCAATTGTTGATTTTTTGCTTTTGCCTTTATATTATTGGGTAAATCATTAAGCTATGTTCATGCATTTATGACTTTCGATTGTTGATTTTTGGCTTTTGCCTTTATATTGTTGGGTAAATCATTAAGCTATGTTCATGCATTGAGATATGGCACCCCTGACTATTAAAATTCCACATCTTACAAGATATTATGTATCAAGCCAAAATTACTAGTAGTACTTTAGACAGACCAACAGTTACAATACACACCAGGGACGGATGCACGGCGCCAGCAGGGGGCTTGGCCCCCTACCCCCAAATTTAAAAAAAAATCAAACATTGATATGTAATTTTCATAAATTTTATTTTAATGTATATAAAAAAATTGAAAAATTCTATTTTGGTCTGTATTAAAATTTTGAAACTATAGTTTGGTTCTGACACACACATTTTAACATATAGAGCACTGATATGATTGTGCAAGTAATGTTGATCTTGATTTTCTTGTAGATTAAATATTTGAGTACTGGTCATGCTATGAGTTGCCAAAGAAATGATTGTCAAATAATATGCTTTTCGGCTCCTTCAGTGTCACGTAGAAATTAAGCTCTCTTTTTGTGCAGTTTAACTGCTAACATGTATCTGTGCGTTTTGCTTTGTTTCTTTTTGTGTGCTTTTGAACGGTTGAGTCAATTTTTGGCAAACATCACTGTGAATATCAGCATTAATTGCAACTCTCCTGATCTTTCTACATTGTACAGATTGATTTTGCTGGGGACCTAATCCCCAGCAAGCTGTTCATGCAACATAAATTCTGCCTTTGACTAGCAAGTAAACCAATCAAATGACAGAGCATTTCTTTCACTTCTGTTTTGAGAAATTTGGTGGTGATTCTGCGGTCGACTGCTGAATGTTTGTTTCTTGGTCCTGATCCAACAGCAGCAGGATGCATTACGTGCCTCAAATTAATCCTGAAGTTCTTTCTTGAATTCAAAAGTTCCAGCATAACCGAGAAACCATTTCTAAACGAGGTACTACGCATAAGCAACTACTTGGTTGAACTGTTAAATTTCCATAGAATAGATGCTTGATCCATGCAAATGCTAACGAAATTCTGTTTTTATCTTAATTTTTAAATTTTGGAGATACGTAAATGGTAGTCATGGATATCACCAGTTGCTTAATATACATATATATATATATATATATATATATATATATATATACATATATATATATATATATATATTAAGCAACTGGTGATAGCCATGCCTGTCCGGTACGTGCACGAAAAGGAGTTGAAGGTTTACTGCTTTGGAAAGTGTTGGATTCACAGTTCTATGTCCAGCGGCACGGCTGTTTACATGGAGCAGACTTTTTATTGGTGTAACCGATACCTTAGTTCCCTTTGCCACTTTTCAACTCTATTCAATTTCAAACCAAAGTTGTCAATTGTTAACTTTTTTTTTATATATCCAAAATTAGGTTTCTACCATAAACATGAATATCTTTTTTCTTTTTAAACAGCGAGGTCTTTCTATCTTATAATACAGCGAGCATGAAAAATAAAATACAAAAAAAATATATGGAAACTTTTTAAAAAAATTGAAAAAAATATGAAAAAGACAGCAAAACCACGTTTTCCATTTTGGCACTTTTTCAGAAAAGATAATCGTTTTGCCATTTTATTCAGTGGACTTAATTTTTGTGTTTTATAATTGTTTCTTCAAAAAAAAAAGGATGCACTTATGATTATATTTACTACCTAATTTTGGTTGTCATCTCTCCCAACCTATATGTAACTGGTGGTTGTCGTCAGTCATGAAATGTTTGCTTCTGCGTCGTTGCTTGATTAATATAATAGCATTCAGATGAACCTGTCTCAATCTTTGGGGCAAATTCATGGGACACTAACAAAGTGTTTCAACCATCAAATGATCCTTAAGTTATAATGCACACCAAGCTTTTATAGGCTCCTCAAGAATATAGTTATGTCTTTGATCTATTAGAAAACCTAGTGGCAACTGACCTTATCATGAAGCAATTATATTTAACCCCATAAAAAAGTTTTACACTGACATGTCACTACAACAAAAAAAAATGTTATTAAGCAAAATCAAAACCATGGCGAATACACCAAAACATCGTGGTTAAAGATGTTTTCAGCCATGGTCTTCCTCATGGCTACTTAACTAAAGTAGTTGTGGTAATAACCCTAGCGGAAACTGACCTTTTGCCATGGTTTTGACTGTGGCTGTTGCATCTAAGCAAATAGGATATTAAATGCCTGATGAGTATTTTACTTAGATTGACTCATTGAAGCCTTTGGCATTCAAGACGCTGCCCGAGTAGCTCACTGATAAATGCAGCTAACTCACTCAATATAAGTTGATTCTTTGGAGGTCTTCGTTAGGAAATTCTACTTAATCCTCCTCATATTTGGATCCAAGATAAGCCTAAGGTCTGAACCTGACTTTTATATATGATTGCATCTTTGCATAAAGAAAAAAAAAATTAAAAATCTAAATTTCATTTCAGAAAAAATGAATTGAAGAATATAAAAATTAATGTACAATAAAAAATTTTATAACTAGTAAGAAATATCGCATAAGGAAAGAATGATGTCGAGTTTGACCACTGAATGGAAGCATTTAAGATACTGGAAATGCATGTCTCGTCCCTTTCGAGCCGATTCATCAACGATTAATTTCCTATCCTATTTTGAGTCAATGGACACTCAACATGCACAGCTAGCTAGCCATCGTGGTCTGATTGCGATGTGGGAAAAATCAGCTTTTGAATCAAGTGGATGAAGTTACTAAGCAGCTTCCATGTGCTGGTCGATCCCGTGATTTAAATGATTTGGTTGTGAATCAGCACAAAATATGAAAATTATAATCTTTTTAAAAATAAATAGACAACCTATAAATGATAACAAAAAACAATAATTTTTTTAAAAACGGATGGACTAGATCAAATTGATTTAGCATAGATTTGAACGAGCCACCCGATTCAAGCAATTTTTTGGAAAAAAAAGGCCACACCAACGAAACGCTTTTTTCCAGTTTTTTTTTTCCCTTTTCTTCGTTCAAGACATTTTTTCATACTTTTTATTGCTAAACTGCTCATTTCCAACTTCTAATTTTTATTTGTTTCTGACATATTTATTTTTTTAAATTGCCTACCATTCATCTTATTTTCCTCTAATTTTTAAGTTTTACCCAAAATTTTTTAAGATTTACCATATTTTTCCTGGTTTCTTCATGCTAACCATATTATATGATAGAAAAGCCTCACCATTTAAAAGCATATCTGTGACTATGGTAGAAACCAGTTTGTGATATCTAGGAAAAAATGAAGTTCAATTGACAACTTTGATTTGGGATTGAATAGAGCTGAAAGTGGTAAAGGGAGACAAGGAGTCTCATTGATGTAATTATCAGCGGTGCCCCTAAATTTGGAAATATGAAGCAATGCATTCCAAAGCAGTAAGACCGAGCCTTCTACCACTTGAAAAAAGAAAAGGACAAATTTTCTAGAAGAGAACAGCAGTTTCCATGGTCACCTTCTCATTGATTTTAGTCATCTCCCTCAGTTAAAAAATCTCTCTACAAGAAAAAACAATTTTGAGGGGTTGATCCCACAAACACTGACCCGTTGTCGAGGTCTCCAAATGCTGTCAATACGAGAAAACCAATTCTACGGAAGCGTCCCACAGTTTCTAGGCATTTTGTCGAAACTCAAGCTCTTAAGCATTGGTGATAATAGGCTTACTGGCACTATTCCAGTTGCTTTGGCTAATCTCACAAAACTGGAGTGGTTTAGTATCAGTCAAAGTCAAATATAGGGGAACATTCCTCCTGAGTTGGGAAGCCTAACCCACTTGGTGGTCTTTAACATGCAAATGAACAATCTCACTGGTACAATGCCTGAGAGCTTGTTTAACCTATCCGCCCTTTGGGGTTTGAGTTTCACGACCAATCAACTAACAAGGCATCTCCCAAAAGATGTTGGCTGCTTCCTACCCAATCTCGAACAACTCTATATGGGTGCAAACAATTTTGATGGCCCTCACCCGGCTTCTCTTTCAAATTTTACAAGACTTCAAGTTCTTACTGCAGAAAGCAATAAATTTAGTTGTCCGATACCATTAGAACTAGGTAGTCTATCACAACTCACATACCTTAACCTTGGGAAAAATATGTTGACCAATGTCCCTGGCAACCGTGAGCTCTCCATTCTCACATCCTTCACCAGGTGTCGGATGCTAGAGGAAGCTTATCTATCAAAAGACCTTTTGAGTGGCATTCTTCCTGCCTATGTTGGAAACCTGACAACCATCTTGTCGAAATTTGACCTCTCCTCTAATCAGATTGAAGGTACTATCCCATTAGCCCTAGCCAACTTGACCAAGTTAATTGCCTTAGGTTTGAGTTCCAACAAAATAAAAGGGCTCCTTCCACCAAATATTGGACAAATGCACAACTTACAGGTGTTGTTTCTTTACGACAATGCATTAGAAGGCCCAATCCCACTACCAATCTACCAGTTGGTCCACATGTATACTTTTAATACTTGGACACAACATGCTAATTGGGTCAATTTCATGCTCTATAAACAATCTCACTAGTTTGCAAAGGCTGTATCCAAGCCCAAACAAATTGTCATCAACACTACCGCCTGGTCTTTGTGAGTTGAAGGACTTGTGGGAGCTATACTTGCAGGACAACTCCTTCACTGGTCACCTGCCTTTGGGTCTCGGGAATTTTACCTTGATGAACCACATGGATATCTCTGCAAACAAGCTGAGTGGAGAGTTGCCTGCATCATTATCAAAGCTCCAAATGCTAGAGTATTTGAATCTCTCTCGTAACACATTTGATGGTCACATTCCTGAACAACTTGATCACATGCTAAACCTTGACACTATTGACCTTTCCCATAACATTCTTTCCGGTGAGATACCAAAATCATTGGAGGAACTTCAACACATGCAGGTCTTGGACTTGTCCTTCAATCCATTGGAAGGAGAGATTCCAAGTGGTGGAAAGTTTGCAAACCTTTTTGCCGAGTCGTTCCTAGGGAACTATGCACTATGTGGAGCTCCAAAATTCCATGTCCCATTGTACTTAGACAAAAGAGAGAGACAAAGTAAGAGCAATGTGGCTAAAGTCATTGCCGCTTGTGCAATTAGAGGCTCAGCACTTTTGGTCATTGTCTGCACACTCATTGGTATCTCATGCTACCAAAAGAGGGGGTTGTCGAAGCGTCCTTACGACATTGAAAGATTAGGAGGAATTACACTCCCAGTGATTTCTTACGAAGAGCTATTGCATGCAACGAGCAATTTCAGTGATGCAAACTTTCTTGGGAGTGGAAGCTTTGGCTCAGTGTATAAAGGAATTCTAGCAGATGGAACAACAGTGGCCATTAAGGTCCTTAACAAAAATTTGTTATTTGAAGGTGCATCTAAAAGTTTTGATATCGAGTGTACTATCATGTGCCAAATCAGGCACCGAAACCTCGTTAAAGTCATTACGTCTTGCTCTAGTGGAGATTTCGAGGCTTTAGTTCTCCAATACATGCCCCTTGGGAGCCTAGAAGTCTGTCTACATTCTGGTGGCCATCACTTGAATCTGTTTCAGAGATTGGATATCATGATTGATGTGGCTTGCGCTCTAGAATATCTTCACCACGGTTACTCGGAGACTATAGTTCATTGTGATCAGAAGCCAAGTAATGTGCTTCTAGATGTGAACATGACAGCATACATCAGCGATTTTGGCATTGCAAAGATTCTAGTTGGTCTGAATTCTTCTACTCTTACAGCCACTCTCTGAACCACCGGATACATTGCACCTGGTACGTACTATCTCTTTTGTTGTTGTCTTTTTATAAATTTTGTCTCTCAAAGTGTGAGTATAATTGCCTGAATCGTTTCTTGAGTCAACCTAGCCTGGCTTTGAGTTCTTAAATGTGTGTGCGCATTTGTGAACGCACACTCTTTCGCTTCAATAATGCTCTCACAGACAAAGTGGAAGAGAAGTTGGGATCGCATGGGAGGGGCTGGAGAGGTGATGAGTTGAGATAAAGAGAGACAAAGAGAGAGTGGGTGGGTTTGCCAGTCCTAGTCGACTCTCTTTCTCTCTCTCTCTCTCTTATATATATATATGTTTATTCATTTATTTATTTATATTGAAATCAGCTGACTAAGCCTTTTTTTTTTAATTTTGTATTGTTTAAAACATTGCAAAAAAATGCATTGATGATAGTCAATGTTTTGGCAACCACTTTTAGCATTGAGACTGTTTTTAGGGTCACAAAATAAGAAAAAAGTCATCAGTAACATAGGTAGCCCACTGATTTCAATTATATATATATATATATGATTTGGTCCTGACCTATGTGGTTTAATTAATTATACTCTGCTGTGGTTTGCAATATAACATCAATAAATATATTAATTGTTGTGAAAATACCCATGATCCATCTAATCATCATGATTTGGTAGTTCACACATAAAGACATGCACAAGTGGTTCCTAGCTTAATAATGTAAAGGTCATTGATAAACTATTTTATGTGGACAATACATTCGTTGTTCGTATGGCATATGGTGTTCCATGCTAGTTTTTGCGTTGTTTTGTTCTCCTGTACACATCCGTTGTTTGCATGTCCTCAACAGACAAGAATCTTCAATTGATCTTCTTCTTTTAACAGAAATTATAAACCTTTTTCTTTTCTTGTATAAAAGAATCCTAATCATAAATACCTTTCTACCTAATGGCTTAAGACTGGCTAACAATCAGCACCACTGAATAAGTCACTCGATTTAGGAGCCCTTTAAGGGAACCTTGAGACAGGTCACAGGAGAATGAGAAGGAAGATGAGTTTAATTAGGCCCTTATGTTGTGGAATTACTGCACCATTCAATTGATGAAGGTCAACAAATCTCACATGCGCCATAGAAAAAATCTGGATGCATGTTTGAATTCTTTTAAGAGCACTTGAATATCATATCCATAGGACTTCAGTTTCTAAATAGACCTGGGCATTGGGGTAGCCTGGCCCGATATGAACCAGGTCCCAGCCAGCCTGATGTCTGAAATCAGAGCCCATGCTCGGCACGGTTACAAAAAAAAAATTAAACATAAAATAAATTTTTTGAATATAAAATAAGTCTTAAATAAATATATATATATTTATTAAAAAATAAAATTCATATTCGTAAGTTATCGGGATGGATGGGGCCACCATCGGGCTGACCCAAGCCGGCCCGATACATTATCAGGCAGGCTCGGACCAGGCCCCGATAACCACGTCTACTTCTAAATCATAATCGTGTACTCTTCTTTAGATGTATATATGAGAATACAACAAGAGAAAGGCAGTATTGGAGGTTAAATTGATCTTAAGTCCATTAATTTCCAGCCTCTTGCCCAAAACCAATTAGAGCAATTGCATCATAGATGAGCATTAGCCAATTACATTGTTCTTGCTATTGATGTCTAATATTGTTGAGTAATTGAATTAGAATTTGGGATGGCCGGAAAGGTGTCAGCCAAAGCTGATGTCTACAGTTATGGAATTCTCCTGCTTATGGTGTTTACAGGAAGAAAGCCTACTGATGAACAGTTTGATGGGGATTCTAGTTTGAGACAATGGGTGGGTGAAGCATTTCCTTTTGCGATTTCAGATGTCATTGACAGCCATCTTTTGAATGAAAACAACACTACTCCAACTGAAAGATCAACTGCTATGAATGAACTGCTGGGGAGGATCATGGAGATAGGCTTGTCATGTTCAAGGGTGTCTCCAAATGAGAGAATGGACATGAAGGAAGTGGTTGTGGGGCTGAGAAGGGTACGACAGATGACAAGAACGATAGAAGGATAATTCAAATATATCCATATATACAATGAGATTTAATTCCAGGGCACAACCAGCCATTGGCTAAAATGGTCAGAAGGTGGATTCCAAGAGGATAAATAGTTGGAGGTGGAAATTTAGTTAGATTGCTTTCATTGAGAGCTCTCACTTGCATTGCTCAACTGCAGTTGCATATAGGACTTAATGAAGATATGCTTAATATGCTTGTGTTTTCTAATCCTAAGGCATTTGGATGACTAATCTTGTAGAACAACTCACACATTTCCAGTGCAAGTTACGTGAAAGAGGCTTGGAACTTTGTCCATTATTGCAGTTTGTGCTTTGTTCTAAGTAAGGATACCACTATAGCCATAGTTCACATAAATCCTTTCAATTATCTAAAATTTTGATGTACTATATCCTCAGGACAATTTCTCAAACCTACCAAAAAAATGCACAACAAGAAGGGCCTAGAATGAGGAAGATGAGAATTATATGCTGTGAACATCATTGTGTTATTAGAGCATGTTATATGTAATGGCCCTCTAATAAAGGACCATGTGTTATGGTCCAAAAATGATCAAAAAGACCAAAACGATCCTGTTAGTTAAATAGAAGACCCCTCCTCCTACAAGCAAAAGTGAAACTTGGGAAATCTTCATTCTATGTCCTTGGAAATGAATCCACAAATGTTAAGAGGAAGCTTTGTGTTATATCAAAGAAAGTAATATCTTTAATCTTTTCAAGCACACGAAATTGCATGAAGCCAAACCCATGAACACGCCGATGGCCACATTCATAAAATTATTTGTCAGTAACATTTTAATGTTCAAGGATGCTACTTTTATATTGAAGTATTGTGGAAGCATTGCAATATGTGGCTTATGTGCGAATAGGGTATTTGCATCCTACAATTGTTTAGGTTTTGTTCTTGGAGTGTATTACAAAATGATTTTTGTTTTCAAAAGAAGAAAAAAAGGACTGGCCCTTTGGTACGAGGCTGGGCCATTCCCAACACCTTTACCAGGAATAACTAATCCTATGGATAAGTTCATTCTCAATGCATTTCATATTCACCTGAACATCATCATCAACCTATATGTGGTCTGATACTTGGTAACAAAGTTAAAACTTTATAAAGTTAATGAAGGAAATTCCTCTTAAAGGAAAGTATGTCATAAACCTTTATCAAAACAGTTAGAGAGAGAGAGATATATATACAAAGATTTTTAAGAGAGAGAAAATATAGACAGAGAAAACCAGAAAAAGAGCAAGAGATTATAAGAGAAAATTAAGAGAGAGGGAAATAAAAATTTATAAGAAATAAGAAAAAAATAAAGAGAAAAACTAGTAGAAGAGCAAGAGAGTTTAAGAGAAAAATGTGTGTGTGTGTGAGAGAGAGAGAGAGAGAGAAAGAGAGAGATGTAAAGATTCTTAAGGGAGAGAAGAAACAGAGAAAGGAAAATTAGTAAAAGGGAGATTTTAAGGAATAATCAGGGAGATATAAGTATTATAAAAAAAGACAAATTAAGAAAGAGCGAAGAAAAGAAGCAAGGAAGGAAGAAAAAATGATCTAATAGCAATATATTTTAACTCCTCTTTTATTTTTATATGGAAATTAAGATTTAGGAGATAATTTTGAAAATTTCAGCTTCAATATTTTATGTAGGCAACAGAGAAACTTGGGCTCATGGGAGAGCCTAGGGTAAGTCTCCATAGCCTCCTTAGGGAGGACTTATTTTTGGAATCCTTTTATAAATAAGATATATATATATATATATATATATATATATATATATATATATATATATATATATATATATATATATATTGAAAATATTTCATTTATTATTGCAAAAAAGTATGTTTTTCCCACCATTGGATGTGGGAGAGAGACTAACTTCAAAAGAGAAAACAACCATAAATGAAGAATGCTCCCCTTGTTCTTAAATCCCGTTGGGAAGAAACTCTTTTAAAGGTGGATCACTCTTTTAAGGCTACTAACAGGATGTCCAATAGGTATTTTATCAAGGGAATGTGGATCTAAATGATGTCAAGACGCATTTTAACATCTATATATTCATAGTGCTTTTCTTGGGTTGGACAAGCCCCAACCTCAAAATTCAACTAGCTATACATGCATATTATCTGTAGTGATATAATGAAGGCATACATTCAATTGAAGGTTAAAGAAAACACATATCATGCCTATTTGAATTTATTAAACAAACAAGATTAGGAGAAATTTCAATGAACTTTCTTATATGGCCATGGGGAGATGATGAAGGAAAGGTTAGGAGCTTCCAAAATGAAAACTCTAACGTGTTGAATAGGCATTCCAAGGGTGGTCTCCACGTGTTCCATTTTCTACTCATTGAAGATGAGGGTTGGAAAAGAAGGAGAATCCCAAGTTTGAAGATGAAGAAGTGTTCAAAGAGAGAGAGAAGAATAGATGAAGCAAGAGAGATAAAAAGGACTCCATAGCTCGTAGTTAGAGGACCCAAAGAGTTCCCCATAGGTTAGTCATACCTAAGGATGAAGATGTGGCGGTATTTATAAAAAAAAAATAGAGCCAAAATTCAACATTTGAAAGTTTTTCAATTTCTTCAGATTACTTATGAATTTTTTATTTTTCGAATTATTTTTATTTTTATTTTTAGTTATAGGTTTTGACTTGTGGAGATTGGCTCTTAGCCCTGCATACACCGTTTGGAGGGGGTTGACGGGGCTAAAATCTGCCCAAGAGGAGCAAAACCTCTTTCATGGGGTCAATTTTTACCAAAAAGGGAGATTGTCAAGCTAGCAGGGCCTATGCTGGGTGCACTCTCAACCATAGCAGTGGATAGCACCATGCACCCTAGGCCAAAGCGCACGGCAACACCCTGCACCCTATGCCAGAGCACTTAGTAGTGCACCAAGTGCTCTAGGCAGCGCACAAAGTGCTGCCAAAACTTGGTGCAAGGGGGCAAATTGAAGGTTCTCTTTGGCCCCCTGCCATCCCCAGGTCGGTCCCTCCCTAAAAACATAAAAGTTTAGAGTTCTTCGTATAGGTTAAGTTGATCTTTTACATACAAGAACTTGCAAGAAAAGATGAAGAAGTCTTCCAAAATAAAGGCACTGCTTTCTGTCAACAATTATGAACTTTACCGCCTTGTAGATAATAATAAGAATCATAGTGGGGTACTAAGTTGAGCAGTACTACTTCGACGCTACCCTTTAATAGCACTTTGAAATATTTTTGATTGACGAAGTCTTCCAAAATAAAGGCACTGCTTTCTGTCAACAAATATGAACTTTACCGCCTTGTAGATAATAATAAGAATCATAGTGGGGTACTAAGTTGAGCAGTACTACTTCGAGGCTACCCTTTAATTGCACTTTGAAATATTTTCGATACCCACTCCGAAGAAGTGCCATCCCAACCCAGAATTTCACTTGGAGTGACCAAATGCATTTTAAAATATTTTGTATACCCACTCAAACACGATCTTCTTCACAATTACAAGATTGGTTTGATTCAATAAGAAAGAAGATGAGATGGTTGTAAAAGATACTTTCGAACTTTTTTATTTTAAGAGAACAAGAACATAGGTCGGATGATTGTCTTTTTAAACAATTTGAGAAATTTTTTGCTACCTGAAAGTTTAAGTATCCTTTATAATTATTTCATTTCAATAACAAACTCACACTCTGTTGCTCCAAATAAGAAAATAAAGAAAAAAACAGTAAAAACAATGAAAAAGAAGGATAACTGATTATGGAGCGAGCTTTTTATATTAAATGAGCTTTTTAAGTTAAAAAGTTGAATTCCTCCATTCATGCTTCCCCTCCTTCTTAGAAGCCCCCCCAACTTACAATTTTCAGAATTCTATTTAGAAAAATAAATATATAAAATTCATTTTGGCCTGGACACGCTTTTCTCATTGTCACTTTTGTCTTAACACTGTTTGAAAACCATGCCTTAGTTTTCCACTGGACAATTCATTTAAGACAAGTTATGCAGTGAAACTCATTTGAGACAGTTTCCACCTACATTCATGCTTTCCCTCCATCCTAGAAGCACCCCCAACTTACAATTTTCAGAATTATATTTAAAAAAATCTAATATTGCGGTTTTGGCGGCATCAAAATCAAGTGTGAATGTCATGTTTCGCAGCAGATCTTTAATTCAATGTACCAAAAGTTTGGATGGGTTAGCACAACATCCATCTAGATGTTGGCCTGGACACGCTTTTCTCATTGTCGTTTTTGTCTTAACACTATTTGAAAACCATGCCTCAGTTTTCCATTGGATAATTCATTCAAGACAAGTTATCCAGTGAAACTCATTTGTGACAGTTTCCACTTACAATGTCATTTATGTAATGACTCACGGCCGGAGCCTAACTAGAATTTAGCAATATTGGATTAGAAATTACTCGTGCTTAATCAGATATATCCCAATTAAATAATTACGTCAATATTCGAAAAATTTATATTAACAACCATATTTTTTCAAAGGGCAAAACGACCATAGCATAAACGGTCGGGCTTGAGGTGTATGGGGATGCATGTCTCTAGTCGATTCCCAATTGGTGGAATATGGTATATAAGTTGAAGGGAGCTTTGGCGGTACTTAGCTCAAAGCCCTATAGAATTGGGGAACGAGGGGTCTTAATGCTTCTTCTTTTTTGAGTGGTGAGTTAATGACTTTGAAAGGGTAACAACAACTCGCTCAAGTTTAAATAGAGTAACTGCTTGTATTACATAAAATGCTGTTAAACAGAGAAATTTAAACTTGTGCTTTTAAGTGTGGATCAGACTCAACACTCCAACAGCAGTCACTGAAGCCATCATGTTTTTAAAAATTTTTGAAGGGGCCAAAGTGAGTTTTTTTTTCTTTTTCTTGACTTCCAAAGAGTAAGTTAATTGACATTTCTCAAAATCTGGGAGGGTACACTGAACTCATGATAACAGGGTAATTCTTTTCCCTAATTCTGAAGGGCATTTTTCCCTCTTTCTAACTTGGGCAATTTGGCACCCGGACCATTGACTTGAGTGCTGTGGGCTATTCACTTAGCATGAGGAAGAACAACTTATGCAAGACAAGTTCCACAAGGACAAATTATCACCATTCTGAGGTCAGTTCTTCAATGCACAGATAAATGGTTTACTCAAGTTCAATCAAATCAATTTTATGAAACTCGAACTTGACTTGTTTATAATAGCGAGTTTTGAGTTAAGCTTGAGCTTAACAAAGCAAATTCGAGTTGAGATTGAGTTGGCTCGACTCGTTTTACAGCTCTATCCACATGACACACACAAATGGACTTGTCCCCTATTTATAATGGTGAAACATGTCACTTGGAGTGGGGAAGCTTCAACCTAAGGATGTCAATATGTCTGATTTGAATTGAATCTCCAAGCCACCTACTCCAAAAACATTTGGATGAAGAAAGAAATTCACTAATCAAGTAAAAAATGAGATAGGTTTTCAAATTAAGAAATGACATCGGATTAGATTTAGATTCATATATGCTTAAATATTTGAACGGATTCAGATTTAATTATATTAAGTCAAATTCAGTTACGATTCAAATATACAAAAATATCCGATCAGATCCAGGTGGGACTTAGATTTAAATAAATATTTTATATTCAATGCTCTTACAGTTTGTAAATCAGACCGATTCAGTTCAAAATATGGATTCAGATTCAAATTCATATCTGAATATGAAAATAGGATTTGAGTTGGATTCTGATTGTGACATCTGATTTCAGATTCAGATTAGGATGAAAAAAATGGATTTAAATCAGATTCAAATTATGAAATCTGATTTTGGATTCAGTTTTGGATGAGGAAAAAAATCAGATTGAGATTGTGGAATCTGATTTCCGATTCAAATTTGGATATAACTTTTGTTAAATTCATATCCAAACTTGAATCCGAGTATAGAAGTATCCATACTGTCAAGAATATATTTTATTTGAATCGGATCCATTGGCATCCATCGTTGCAGATTTTCTCACTTTTCTAATATTTTACATTTTTAGTTTTTGTATTTAGGTCCATCGATTTTCAAGAAAACCATGGTCAGTCATTCTCTTGAGTCCTTCCAACTCCTCCAAGAGTATCGTTGATGACTGTTCCGGATTTTCTTAATGAGAAGGTTGCGGAATAACTTCAACTTCTCCAAGAGTACACCCAAAATTGCATTACATACCAGCATGCTGGAGCTTGTGGACATTGAGAAATGTTTTCATATTTGGGTGGTGGCCTTTTGGATATGAGTAATTACTTAAAACTAAATCTGAACTGAATCTGTATCCGATCTGATACTTATATATATATCAGAATCTGTAAAACAAATTTCTTTTTTCTATTTAGACAAGAGCATATGTCATAAATGCGAATCTCTCTTCTGAAATCCTTCCTTAAAATTATATATATGAGCGGCGCCACCCAGTAAGAGAATCGATAAGATTTTGCAAGGTAAACAGTTTTAAAGTCTATCTTAAGTAGTCATCCTCCAAACGTGTCACAACTTCTCACAATGGAAAATTCTTTATATCATGCAGGCAAACACATATACATAGAAAGAATGGTAAGGCGATGTTGGTCAAGCTAATGCTCCCGATAAGGCTTGGATGCTCCTTTAAGCCAAAACTCCCTTTGAGTGGGATCCATTAGAGCCACAAAGACAGGTAGCCTTTGCTTGTTGCAGGCCACATCAGTATGGGGATTGATAACCGCATCCACCATTGCCTTAAATTCCTCCGATTGAGGCATTATCTTCTTTTCCTCTTTGCTTGGCACCACTTCCTTAGGTGTGCTTAATCCTTGAGCGCTCACCCTAGGCCTGCTGACCTGCCCAAATGCAGAAGACACAAATCAATTTCTTGAAAACGTCACCGGTTTCATAAACTGCCGCAAAGTGTGAATGGTTTAGTAACAACATGGTGTTTTCTTAAGCCATACCTCGGGCTTGTTCCTCTGAGGCACGCCTGCAACTCCTGCTTCCCATGCACAAACTGCAACCACATAGGTGTGAGAATGAACTATTACAACCACATTTCACATATGCTAGTGCAGATATAACTAAACCAATGCGTGCACACTCTACCAGCCTCCTATGGAAGCAGTGTTAAAACATGGGAAAAGAAAAAGAACAAAAGCATGTATGTGGTTGTGATTCGGCATTTTGATGCATGCATCCATGGGAAAGGGAGCTCTCTCTTTATTCATTCTTTGATGTTCTTGAGAGAAGATGGACTCTCAATATATAGAGTACAGGCCAGACCATTTTAGGTAAGATAATCAAGCTGGAATCTTACTGATAAACAAAGTGTCAAGAAAAAAGGGATCAGATCTCTTATCAAGATCTGCTATTGTTATGCAGATCTTGATAAAAATTACATTATAATACACTATCTTGGAGTGTATTAACAAAGTGTGACATGGCAGGTCGCACTTTTCAACCTGCCATGTCGTAATCACAGGTTCTTTTGGCAATCCATAGTAAAAAAGAGGCAGGCCCGTATCAAGAGAACTGAAAATATGAGGACCGTAACATTTTTTTTCGTTTTCTTTTTTTTTTTGGCTCCCATATTCAATTGTTTTTTTTGAGAAGCCAAAAAAAAATGAACATTTATCTATTTCAGCATAAACAGAATTTTAGACCAATTAAAATCGACGAGACATTCACCATATAATAGCAAGAGGAAGAAAGTCGTGTGGCACTGACAATTTAAAGAAACAAATTGAAATATTCATTGTACCTTTGTTAATTTCTTCCAAATTGTAATTGGAAAGCAGCCTTTAGCTTTTTTAGAGATAGAAATTGTGTATTATCTTGATCTTATATACCAAAAATCTTGTAAGCCATAACCTTTTGTTACTATATACATGTTTGTCAAAGGAATCAATAAAAACCAGTTCTCTCCAGCTTTATTTCCTCTGTTTTCTTCTCTGAGTTTTCTCTTGGTATCATGAGCAAAATGAGAGAGAAAAATCAACTGCTCCCTTCTGTTAACTCCAAAAAATCAACGTTTCTAGAGAGGTTCTTCAGACACCTGGAATTGGAATAATCTTCTGCTCGACAGCTAGAATCGCCTGAAGAATCAGCGCCGGCCTTCCTCTCTGCCACCTGATACACCTTCGCCTCAGCAAATTATTCCAGAGAACGGCAGGAAAGGAAGTCAGGGAAGGGTGCCTTTCTCGCTGGATTCTTCTGTACTCCGGCAGCAACCCCTATCGCCGGAATTTCTCTGCTGTGGATGTCAGTGACGAGCCCATTGCAGATCCTCTCAAATCATCTCCAGAAATCTCCTATCAGCAGCTCCTGTTCTCATCCTACAGGTTCAGCTCGACAGCAGGTTCTCTCAACCTTTCACTCAGTCACAAACTCAGGCAGTCATATTTGCTTCTGTTCAAAGGCTATGGTGTTCAGGGCTTCTCCAACAGAGGAAAGAGGGAGGAAACAGAAATTGGGGCTGTCGGACTGTAATGAGGTTTTTTTTTTGGGCGTGCTTTGAACTATTTCTCTGTTTTCTCTGAGGAGAGCTTGACGGTGATAGTCTGAGATCCCTGGATTTTCTGCCCCTTGAACGTGAGCATCAAAGCAGAAATTCGCGAAGCCTGCTCTGTTCACGTAGAACGAACACCACCGACTCGGGATTCACCAAAGATCTTCATTCACTCCTCTCTATTTCGCTCTCGTCCCTGCAACTTTGGCTTCTCTATTTTCTGTTGGTTAGTTTTTTTTCTCTTTCTCTGCGTGAAGAGAATTTGAGTTTTGGAAGTCATGCAGTCAATACTTGGAGCCGGAAAAGGAGGAGGAAGACGTCTGCTGATGCTCAAGGGAGCCTGCTGCTTGGCCTGCTTGCCGAAGGAAAGGGGGAAGTGAACCCTCATCCCCTCATATATCTCTACCTCCTCTCCCTCCATGGTCGTGTCTCTGGATTGATCTTTGCACGACGACAGGAAGAGACGCAAGTGATCGCTTTTTTCCGAAGCCCAGCTGACCATTGTCTTCCTTCTCTGAGAACAATGAGAAGGAACTATGGCAGACCAAGAAAAGAATAATGGCAACTTAAGCAATTCAAAAAAATCTCATGACTGATTCCTTCTTTTTACATCGTTCTGATATGATAATCCCAGAAGTGTTTCCTTCTTTTTACATCATTCTGATAATCCCAGAAGTGTGTTGGTATCTCAAGCACTTTACAGTGACAATTATGCCATTTGGAGTACAGCCATGATAATGGCCTTGTCAGCCAAAAATAAACTAGGCTTCGTAGATGGATCCATCAAAGAGCCAAAAGAAGGAGATAAGATTCGTGCCTTATGAGTTAGATATGCAATAAGATGATTCTTTCATGGATTTTAAATTCGTTTAGCAAAGAAATTGCTGCTATTATTGCTTATGCTACTTCTGTTCAAGATGTATGGGAAGATTTAAAAATCAGGTTTACTCAGAGTTTAGCACCAAGAATATATCAAGTGCAGAGTTCTATATGACGACTTCAATAGGAGACTCTATCAGCTACTATGTACTACACAAAAACTAAGGTGTTATGAGATGAACTTAACTCTTATTCTCCCATACCATCTGGTTCATGTGGTGCTCTGAGAATTTACTCAGATCATATTAAAAGAGAAAGAGTAATCCAATTCTTGATGGGGCTAAACGACTCGTAGTGAACAATTTGTGGTCAAATCTTACTACTTGATCCCTTGCCCAACATTAACAAAGTTTATGCTTTAGTTCTACAGGAAGAAAAACAACATGAAGCAAGATTCATGTCATCACATTCCTCGTAACCAGTTTGGCCACCATTGGAACTGGCCGAGGTCATTTCTGCAGCCGCCGGATCTTCATTGTCACCGCCGGATCTTCATTGTTGCCAACATCATTGTCGTCGACATTGGTGCTATATAAGACGACAATGTACTGGTCTTGGGAGGAGACGGGCAATGTCGTTACGGTGCCAGGTGCAAGGTGCTTTATCTCTCCCTCTTTCTGTATGTGTGGTACAGTAGACAGACCATGTCGTGCTTGGCTGGCAAGACAACAGAATTCCTCGCAGGAATTGGGTTCACCCAGTGCTCTTAGGGTATTAGGAGGAGAGTCCACTAATACGGTGCAACCATAGTTGAACTGGCAAGCTGGCAAGCTTCACATGGTTATAGAAATCATAAGCTCGTCCAAATGGGACTCAACAAACCATGGTTATACTCTGAAAAGAAATAACCTGTGACATGTCGTGGACCATTTAACCTTCGAAGTTTGAAAGCCCTATTCACTAGAACCTGCAGGTATCTTAGTTAGAACATGCGCTTTGATGTTTGCTGGTGGAAACAAAAAACACTCGCATATTATGAAAACATGCTTTGAATCAAGTTGTTTTTACGAAAAAAGTTGATTTGTCTATTATCAAAATGTTGATGTTATGATAGCCATTCATTTTTGCTAATTATGAAAACACTATTAAAGCCCAGAATATGATTAACTTATATATAGTTTGTGTCAATCTATTCTTAAACTTAAGATTATATTGGTAAGGTTAGATTAAAAAAAAAAACACTTTAAATAACATAATTAAAGGGTCTGGTTTTTTTCTTGACCTTTGGTCTGGTTTCTACCAATCACTATATATATATATATATATATGAAGAAAGAAAATAAAAAAGAGAGAAAACAGCCCACAAGAACTGGCAAAACCACTCACTCTCTCTACCTCTCTTTATTTCACCTCACCTCCTCTTGGACCCCTCCCATACACTCCCCCCTCCCTTTCTTCATCTCTCCATTAGAGCATTATTAAAGAGAGAGAGTGCACACACACATATGAGAACAGGAAGCCAGGGTGTGTTGACTCAAAGAAATGGTCAATAACACTTGCACATCATTGAGAGAGGCAAAATTTATAAAAGGAAAACAAATTAAGAGATAGTACCTGGTGCAATGTATCCCATGGTTCCAAGGGTGGTGGTAAGAGTCGATGGCTTGTGACCAACTATAAACTTTGCAATGCCAAAATCACCAACGTATGCAGTCATGCTTTCGTCTAGAAGTACATTACGTGACTTCAGATCATAATGAAGTATTTTCTCCGAGTAACTATGGTGAAGATACTCTAAAGCACAAGTGACATCAATCATGATATCCAATCTTTGGAAGAGATTCAAGTGATGGGCACCCGAATGTAGACAGACTTCCAGGCTCCCAAGGGGCATGTATTGGAGAACTAAAAACTTGAAATCTTCATTAGAGCAAGACGTAATGACTTTAACAAGGTTTCGGTGCCTGATTTGGCGCAACATAGTGCATTCAACGTCAAAACTTTTAGATGCTCCCTCAAATGACAAATTAAGGACCTTAACAGCCACTGTCGTTCCATCTGCTAGAATTCCTTTGTACACTCAGCCAAAGCTTCCACTTCCAACAAAGTTTGCATCACTGAAATTGCTCGTTGCATGCAATAGCTCTCGTTAAGAAATCACTGGGAGTGTAATTCCTCATAATCTTTCAGTGTCATCAGGATGCTTCGACAACCCCCACTTTCTATAGCATGAGATACCAATAAGTGTGCAAACAATGACCAAAAGTGCTGAGCCTCCAATTGCGCAACCGGAAATGACTCTAGCTGCACTGCTCTTACTTTGCCTCTCTGTTTTGTCTAAGCACAATGGGACATGGAATTTGGGAGCTCCACATAGTGCATAGTTCCCTAGGAACGATTCAGCACAAAGGTTTGAAAACTTTCCACCAGTTGGAATCTCTCCTTTCAATTGATTGAAGGTCAAGTCCAAGAGCTGGATGTGTTGAAGTTTTTCCAATGATTTTGGTATCTCACTGGAAAACTTGTTGTGGGAAAGGTCAACAGCTTCAATGTTTACCATGTGATCAAGTTGTTCAGGAATGTGACCATCAAATGTGTTGTGAGAGAGATTCAAATACTCTATCATTTGGAGCTTTGATAATGATGCAGGCAACTCTCCACTCAGCTTGTTTGCAGAGATATCCATGTTTATCATCATGGCAAAATTCCGAAGACCCAAAGGCAGTTGACCAGTGATGGAGTTGTTGTGCAAGTATATCTCCCACAAGTCCTTCAACTCACAAAGACCAAGCCACAGCTCGAGCATGACTCTTTTAAGCTCGTTTACCAACTCCCCATTTGACCTGTTTTTTTTTTTTGGTTTTAAGTTTGAAAATTTTCAAAAGAATGCCAAGATAAATGGTTTACTCTAGTTCAATCAAATCATTTTTACGAAACTCAAACTTCACTTGTTTATAATTGCGAGTCTTGAGTTAAGCTTGAGCTTAACACAGCAAATTCGAGTCGAGCTTGAGTTGGCTCTACTCATTTTACAGCTCTATCCACTTGACACACACAGATGGACTCGTCCCTTATTTATAATGGTGAAACATGTTAGTTGGAGTGGGGAAGCTTCAACCTAAGGATGTCAATGTCTTATTTGAATTGAATGTCCAAGCGAACTGCTCCAAAAACATTTTGATGAAGAAAAGAAATTTACTAATCAACTAAAAAATCAAATAGGATTTGAAATTAAGAAATGATGTCCGATTAGATTTAGATTCATATAAGCATAAATATCTAAACGGATTCAGATTTAGTTATATAAAAATAAATCGAATTCAGATTCAGATTCAAATATACAAAAATATCTGATCAGATCCAGATGGGACTTAGATTTAAATAAAAATTCTATATTCAATGCTCTTACAATTTGTAAATCAGCCAGATTCAGTTCAAAATATATGGATTCATATTCAATTTTTTCATATATGAATATAAAAATAAGATTCCGGTTGGATTCTGATTGTGACATCTCATTTCAGATTCAGATTAGGATGGGAAAAAATGGATTTAGATCAGATTCAAATTATGAAAACTGAGTTTGTATGAGGACAAAAATTAGATTCGGATGAGATTCAAATTGTGGAATCTGATTTCGGATTCAAATTTGGATATGACTTTTTTTTCATTTGTTTGGGATCTCAAAGCCGGCGATGGTTAATAATATATTTTAGTTGAATCCAATTCATTGGTACCCCATCCATCCTTGCAGATTTTTGCACTTTTCAAATATTCTTCATTATTATTTTTTGTATTTAGGTCCATCGAGTTTCATGTAAAACAAGGTCAGTCGTTCTGTCGAGTCCTCCCAACTTCTCCAAGGGTATGGATGACGACTGTTCACGATGTTCTTAATGACAAGGTTGCTGAATATTACTTCAGCTTCTCCAAGAGTACACCCAAAATTGCGTAACGTACCAGCATGCTGGAGCTTGTGGACATTGAGAAATGGTTCCATATTTGGGTGGTAGCCTTTTGGATATGAGTAATTACTTAAAACTAAATCTGTATCCAATCCGATACTTATATATATTTGAATCTGAATCTGAATCTAGTCAGATGTTATTTTTTAAATACGAAGACATCTATTTCTTAATCAGAGATTAATTTTTTTCCATATCAGTATTTTTTTTTTGAATGGTTCAATTGGACATGTGTTCAAGATGAAAAATAAAATTTAAAGTCTATCCATCTTAACAAGTGAATGACGAGGTAGTTCCAATTCTTTTGCTTATGTTACATGGAAAGGCATGATATCTAGATAAAAGGAAGAAAGAGAGAGAGAGTATATATATAAGTGACAAATTGTCAATGATTTTGCGAAAATTGTCAAAAACAATAAAAGAATACAAAAAACATATAAGAGGAAGGGAGGAAGGGGGTGGTGGGACTCAAAAGAGGAGTTCGAGTTGTGTGCGCCAGCCAGTGCATGCAACAATCAGATGCCAAAAGAAAATGAAAAAGGGGGCATCTTTGAAATTAGAGAAAAAGAACTGTCTTTTTGAACCTTTTCACTTTTTTCAATCTTTTTTTATCTGTAAAGGAAATTTCTTTTTTCCATTTAAACAGGAACATATTTGTCATTAATCATGCTGACCCACAAAATTTTGGTGCACTAAAATACCACGTTTGTTGCAATGTGTTATTACTTACAAGTATGAACTTGCATTCCACCTCTGCATTCAGTAGCTAGTTCAATTCCCAAATGCCTCTTGCCCTACAAGATTGAAGAAGCACTTATAAGCCAAAGTTCGTCAGTTCTCACTAAAAATGAAACGATGTTGTAAACGTGAATCTCTCTTCTGAAATCCTTCCTAAAAGTTATATTCTTAAGTAGTCATCCTCAAAACGTGTCACAGTTAAGTTAAGAAACTGAAAACATACAAGAGAAAGAGAGAAGGAGAGAAAGAGAAGGACACACAAGATAACGTGGTTCGGCTAAACAAGCCTACGTCCACACTAATGATTCTCTCTATTCTTCAATGATTCAACCAACAGAGAGTACAAATTTTTATAGTTACCATGTACAATTGAGATCCTTGATTTTAGGATCTGGATAGACTTTGGAAAGACTAAAGGAGATTGTTTTTAGAAATCGATCTTTCCTTATCAAGAGAAGATCCTTCAGTTTTGAATAACGTAGTGTTGGTGTTATCCTCTCCTTGATTGTCATCCTCTCCCTGATTGTCGTAGATTCTCTTATCATTCCCCCCCAAGCTGCCCTTGGTGTCAACAAGATTAAGCTTCTTCCTTAGACAATGAAACCGATGTCTCCCCGCCTTTAACATGGATAATTGGACCTAAGACTAAGCATTTCTCAAAAGTTGTACAAGTCATTTGATTGATGCATTATACATGTTTGTGCATAAGGGTTTGAAATTTGATTTTTAAGTTCATTTGAACTTAATTTTGAACAACCAACATTTTGACCTTGTTTTAGATAAAATGAAATGGATTTTAAACAAGTTATTTGAAAATCTAATTTGTTTTGATTGAATATTTTTAATTAATTATACCTTTAAAAATATGAAATTCATCTGTCTATCTTGCCAACTAGAAAGATTTAGGCAATGCCACCAGAAGCTGGTGGCTTGAAAGCCGGTACTCATTGAACAAACCATGTAGCTCACATTTATATTGTTATTATTAACGGAATCAATTCATAAAAGGAAGGAATTTATCATGCATTGCAAGCATTGGCTGCTGCACATCTGGCTGTCTTATCCAAAATTATTGTTATTATTATATTATTTAATAATTATAATACTAATAGTAGTATTATTATTATATTGTAGGGCCTTCTTTGATTGTGTAGGTTGGCAGTTTCATTGATGACTATTCAACTATTCAGCGTAGTAGTTGCAAACATTTTCATGACTGACGAGAACCACCACTTACATATACATTGTGAGAGGTGACAACCAATTAGATATAATCATAAAAAACGTATGTTTTTATTTTTTAAAAAACAGTGATAAAACATGAAAAATAAGTCTGCTGAATAAAATGGCGAAAAGATATTTTTTTTGAAAAGAATATCAAAACAAAAACTTTGTTTTCATGTCTTTTTCATATTTTTTTCAATTTTTTAGAAAGTTACCATTTTTTTTTTGCATTTTTTGCATTTTATTTTTCATGCTTGTTGTATTATATATGATAGGAAGACCTCCCTGTTTAAAAAGCAAAAACGAATATTGGTGATTATGGTAGAACCCTATTTATGGATATGTATAAAAAAAAGTGAATAGAGTTGAAAAGACTCACACATGTAGTCAGCTGTGCCGCTGGACTTAAAAATGTGAAGCAAACAGTTTCTAAAGTAGTAAACTTTCTACTCGTGTTCATACGTACTGGACGACAGGCATGGCTATCACCAGTTGCTTTATCACCCAACTATAATTTCAAAATTTTAACAAAGGCCAAAGTAGGATTTTTTAATTTTTTTTATATAAGTTGAACTAAAATTTATGAAATTTACATATCAATGTTTGAATTTTTTAAAATTTGATGGTGGGGGGCCAAGGCCCCTGCAGGCGCCACTACGGGCACCCCTGCCTCTGTTCTTGGTGTGTGTAGTAACTGTGGGTCTGTCTAACTTACTATTAACAATTTTGGCTTGATATATAATATCTTGTTAGATATTGCGGAATTTTAATAGTCACTGGTGTCATATCCCAAAGCATTAACATAGCTTAATGATGTAGGCAAAAGCCAAAAAATCAACAATCGAAAATCATAGCAACAAAAGAACATGAACTTAATGAGCTTTCTTTTGGCAATGTTTTGTAACATATTTTATTGATGTTTTAATCAATTTAAATGGATTTCAGTTTTATCAAAGTGCTTCCTCAATGTTGTTTGTCACATTCAGGCCTCTACATGAGTATAAAAATTCAATCACGCTATTAGTATGCTTTACATATAATTCTGATGCTCATATCTTGCTTCAAGCGAGTAACCAAACCGGGTGATTGGTCATACAGATTATAGATGATAATTAATCACTGAGTTGATCTGACCATCACATGCAGATTCATTCTAGTATTTGGATCCCTATGTTAACTGGAATGACAAAAATCCATCATCCATAAGCACACAAATAAGCACTTATTTCACATAAGACTGTAAAAATATCACAATCATATATACATGTGGAAGACAAGTAGCTGATGCAAGAACCACCAACATCTAGCTCCAAAAAAAAATCAAAATATTATTTAAATGTCTAGACATAAGCATCTTAAACACGTTATCCAGGTGAAAGAATCCATATTCAAAGATGCATGCTAGAAGCTCTAGGAACAAAGCAGGAACTAGGGGTCGTCTGGTAATCACAACACGATATTATTGTTGTATGTATCTGCCATAATATTTAGGACAGATTCATGGAATTTTGTAACATAATATTACATAAATTTGCCTAATTATATAGAACAGTTACATACTATTATTGTTGGCATTTGCAGAGGCAAGTTACAATGTACGTAGCTTCACCCAGCTCTATTGGTGGGGAAAAAAAGCCCCATTAGAGGTAAGGAATTTTCTTGTAGTGGCCGCTATCACCATCTCTCATATCTTTGGCCGAGTAAAAGCTGCTCATGCCATTATAGTTCCAAGAAAATGATCAAATAAGATTATTTTGAGTGCCAAACAAAATCAAATTAGAAAGCAAGGAGAATTAAAATGAAAAAATAACCTGTGGAAGTTCAACAAAGAGAACTTTAGAATTTGTCATTGAGTCGATATGGTCAATGATAGCCGAAGGGTCATATAGAGCCAATTCCTCCCAAATTAGGGCTGTCAAAGTATCTGAGTTTAATTGGATATCTAACCAAACCAGTTCAAGAAATATCAGATATGGAAAAAAAAATTATATCCGATTAAGAAATTGGATCGGATTTCGATTTAAGAAACGACATCTGACTGGATTCAGATTCAGATTTGGATGTACATATATATCCAATTGGATTTGCATTCAGATTCAGATATGGATTGGATTTAATTTTAAATAAAAATCTTATATTAAAATTCTCTTGCATTTTGAAAATCAGCCAGAATTGAATCAAAATTTGAATTCAGATTGTGAAATTGGATTTTAGATCCATTGCTTGTATTCGAATCAGAAATTGAATATGGATATGTGAATATCCCAAAAAACAGATATAGTTCAAGATTTATCCTATTTGAATCTGATACGTTAACATCCCTACTCCCAACTCCAATCCCAGGACTCCAGAAAAACATTAAATAACAAAAGATACAAACCCCTCAAATTATTCCCTGCTGGCCTGCAAGTGTCATACAATAGAGATAGCTAATAAGAAACTTTGATGGATAATCAAAATTAAAAACTCTATCATATATGTATGTGTGTGTGTGTATATATATATGTAGGGCAGATTTTGTATTAAAAAAATAGCATATTATAAATCTTCGACGAACTCCTGACAGAGGCTGTACAGTAGAAATGCTAGTTATTTTTGATAAATCTTGTTTCACTTCTTATTTGGCTTAGTAATCAATTGATCAACCTTGGTCAAAGCATGTATATTTAAACAGTCGAAGAAAGGAACGAAAATTTGAGAGACATCATTAAGAATGCCAAATTTATTCATGCCATCTCTTATTGTTAGATGTCATATGCAAAGTCTGGACGATGGGACATGACCTTGAAATTTGACGATTGAAAGCTCCAACCTGATTGCATTTTATTTCACTAAAGAAAAAAGACTTGAGTGCTGCAAGTAATATAGGGATTTGTTGGAAAGTGATAAGAAGAGCTAAGACTAAATATAAAACTCTGAATTGATAGGCCACCAAAATTTTCAAGGAATTCCATGAATTTGGAATTTCGGTCACACCTATAACAGAAAAATATAATTATTAAACATTTTACTTACTAAACTTTCAAAAAACTAAAATTTTTAGCAATTGCTAATAATGTGACGTTTGGAAAACTTAAGCATGTAGGGAAAAGATCAAAATTTTGACTTTGCCATGGATTTGCAGAAACTTCCAGAATTTCTTTTCCTTTTTTTTTGCAAAATATTGTCACAAACAATTTATTGACCAAAGTTTTCAAATCTCAAAGACTGACTGAAATGATAAGGGCAACGATCAAGATCCCAAGTTCACCAGAGGAGAAAAACAATACTCCAAATGTATTCTGGAAGAGAGATCCCCACAACACAGCAAGCCCCGGTACAGGTTGAATCAGAAGAGAGTATACAAAAGAATGAGGAACAAAATCATAGTCCAAGCCGACCCTGAACAAAGCCTCAGGGCATTGATCACATTCCCAGTCAGCATTAAAAGGAATCAATTTACAAAAAAGCTTGATCACATCCTTATGAAGACTATGGTGATCTCCTCTCGTATCATCAACCCTTTGTACTGCAATGAGATGTATTGAAATTCAAGGTGAAAAATAATGAGAGCATTACCCTCAAGCAAAAAAAGGAATGGGGGGGGGGGGGTTTCTATTTTCACTTGGGCATTGGGATTTAGCTTCCCACTCATCCGAAAACCCTGCACAAGTATCTAATTCTGTTTACACAAAAAGATGGAATACAAACCCGTGCAGTTAAGACAGCATGACACTAATTTCCTTCATTTAGCAGGACCCGCAGTCGAAACAACATCACCCTAAACATAGAAGCCACAAAAAACACAAGTTAGTACTACATATCAAGGTGTTGAATCAAAGCAGTGGTGGAGTCAGAAATTTTTGTCGTTAAACTTGAACCTTTAAATAATAATCTAAGTTTAAATTTCAACCTTGAAGGGGCACTCATATTCAAATAAAGTAAATTTGATGGCTGGTGTGCCTACTACATTAACATTATTCTGCCACTGGATCCGAGCCCAATTGGACATCTTCTCTTTAATTTCGTAGTCTATTATAGCTTTCATGGATGAATGGTCCCAAAATGCACCTTTGAGACACTTTTGTCCTGCATATGAAGGGTATCTGTGACACTCAACTCTCTGATCTTTTTCCATTTTATTAAATTTTTGAAATACTAATATGGATTGGACCATAGTTCTTATGTACGCTAATACCTTGTCCTAGATAGGGCATTAAAGACATCCAATCCAATGCCAACAAATATAAGATGCAATAGATAAGTTCAGAAAATACAATTACAACTCCTCAAACAAACACGCCACCAAGTCTAAATTTTGCTTTCAGAACATCCGGTGTGAACAAACACTCCAGGACCGACTGTTGTTAGAAACTTGGCTCTCTCTCTCACACACTTTTTTAGTGCACCAAGAAAAACAAATCAGAAGAAGCAAAAGAGAGAAAGAACACCCAAAAATCTTAAGTGGTTCATAAACAACGTTCTCCTATGTATGGCTATCAAGTATAGATCAGACTCAAGACTCCAACAGCTGTCACCGAAGCCATTATGTTTATAAAATTTTTTGAAGGGGCCAAAGTGATTTTTCTTTTTTCTTTTTCTAGACTGCCAAAGAGTAAGTTAATTTACATTTTTCAAAAACTGGGAGGGTACACTGAACTCATGATCACCCTGTGAAGGGTTTTTTTTTCCCAAATTCTTAAGGGCATTTTTTTCTCTTTCTAACTTGGGTAATTTGGCACCTAGACCATTGACTTGAGTGCTGGGGGTATTCAATCTATTGACTTACCATGAGGAAGAACAACTAAGGCAAGACAAGTTCCATAGGGACAAATTGTCACCATTCTGAGGTCAGTTGGATGAAGGGATAAACATGTCAGCTGGGCTGAGGAAGCTTCGACCTAAGGATGTCAATATGTCTGATTTGAATTGAATGTCCAAACCAACTGCTCCAAAAACATTTGGATGAAGAAAAGAAATTTACTAATCAACTAAACAATCAGATAGGATTTGAAATTAAGAAATGACATCCTATTAGATTTAGATTCATATATGCACCAATATGCGAACGGATTCAGATTTAGTTATATTCATTCAAATTCAGTTCAGATTCAAATATACAAAAATATCCCCTCAGATCCAGATGGGACTTAGATTTAAATAAAATTTCTGTATTCAATGCTCTTACGGTTTGTAAATCAGGCAGATTCAGTTCAAAGTATGGATTCAGATTGAAATTCATATATGAATAGAAAAATAGGATTCGGGTTGGATTCTGACAACTGATTTCAGATTCAGATTAGGATGAAAAAAAGGGATTTAGATCAGATTCAAATTATGAAATCTGATTTTGGATGAGGAAAAAGATCTGATTCAGATTGTGGAATCAGATTTCGGAGTCAAATTTGGATATTACTTTTTTCTCATTCATATCCAAACTCGAATCTGATTATATGAGTATCCGTACAGTTAATCATATATTTTATTTGAATCTGATTCATTGGTATGCCATCCATCCTTGCAGATTTTCCCATTTTTCAAATATTTTTCAAATATTTTTCAAGAAAAACAAGGTCAGTCGTTCTCTCGGGTCCTCCCAACTCCTCCAAGAGTATCGGTGACGACTGTTCACGATGTTCTTAATTTGAAGGTTGCGGAATATTACTTCAGCTTCTCCAAGAGTACACCCAAAATTGCATAACGCACCGGCTTGCTGGAGCTTGTGGACATTGAGAAATGGTTCCTCATTTGGGTAGTGGCCTTTTGGATATGAGTAATTACGTAAAACTAAATCTGAACTGAATCTGTATCCGATCCGATACTTATATATATCAGAACGTGAATCCGAATCCAGTCGGATGTTATTTCTGAAATCCGAAGACATCTATTTCTTAATCAGAGATTAACTTTTTTCCATGTCTTTTTTTTTTTGAAAGGTTCAATTGGACATGCGAGCAAGATGGAAAATGACATTTAAAGTCTATCCATCTTACCAAGTGAATGACGAGGCAGTTCCAATTCTTTTGCTGGCTTGATATTTAGATAAAAGGTAGAAAGAGAGTGAGAGTACATATAATTAAGTGATAAATTGTCAATGATTTTGCAAAAATTGTCAAAAACAATAAAGGAATATATAAAACGTGTAAGAGAAAGGGAGGAAGGGGGCGGCGAGACTCAAAAGAGGAGTTCGAGTTGGTAAGGCAATATTGGTCAAGTTAATGCTCCCAATAAGGGTCAGACGCTCCTTTAAGCCAAAACTCCCTTCTAGTGGGATCCGTTAGAGCCACAAAGGCTGGTAGCCTTCGCTTGTTGCAGGCCACATCAGCATTGGGATTGATAACCGCGTCCACCATGGCCTTGAATTCCTCCATCTAAGGCATTATCTTCTTTTCCTCTTCGCTTGGCATCATTCACTCAGGTGTGCTTAAACCTTGAACGCTCACCTTAGGCTTTCTGACCTGCCCAAATGCAGAAGACATGAATCAATTCCTTGAAAATGTCACCAGTTTCATAATTTGTCACAAACTGTGAATGGTTATCATGCTTTAGTAGGCATAGTAACAACAGGTTTTACTTAAGCCATACCTCAGGCTTGTTCCTCTAAGGCACCGGCCACAGATCCTCCTTCCCATGTGCAAACTGCAACCACATAGGCATGAGAATAAACTATTATAACCACATATCACATATGCTAGTGCAGATATAACTAAGCAAATGCATGTACACTCTACCAGCCTCCTATGGAAGAAGTGTTAAAACATGGAAAAAAAAAATGAAGCATGTACCTGGTTGTGGTACAGCATCTTGATGCCTGCATCCATGGTAAAGGGAGCTCTCTCTTTATTTGAAGAGAAAAGCTTGCTTGGGGGTTAAGCCCCCTACCTTTATTCCAACAAAATTGATATATACAAGGGAAGGCCAAAAAAGACCTTAATGCTATACACAATCAAAGGATTGGCCCAACCCTTCATCAAAAACAAAACGAAACATAGCACACGAGCTATGCCTATACATTGAGAGCATCAAAAAAGTCATGTGTATCATGGACATGTTCCCTTATTAAGTGGCCCAGAGCAACTGTAGCATCTCCCTATTTCACAATCGCCTCCAGCCTGCATTAGTCCTCCTGACTTCAATCGCCTGCCTCATTTTCCTCACCCACTCTTTGGTTGGGGAGACTATACTATAGTCTCCACCATAATCCTTATGAAATATGAGGATGCGCTCCAAAACCTCCATTTCTCCCTCATGAATCCTTCCCCTATCCTTTATGACCCCCCCACATCCCATGAGGCCATTTTCTACATAGCTAAGCCCAGTGATTTTTTGCCCCAGTCCAGTTTGAGCTCTGACAATGTTGACCGATACCCCACTTCTATTTGGATCAAGTGTATCAACACTGTAAAGCACAATTTCTAACCAAATTCTCAATTTACTTTCCTCCTCAGGTGACCATTTCAGAGACGAAAAACTATCCATGCAACTCCTCCAAACTTCACTTTTGAACCTAGTGATTTGGGGTTGAATATTATCATGGAAACATGTGTTTCTGAGTCGCCACAAATTCCAGTAGACAATTGGGAAGGTCATCCTCCAGCACCGGTGTCTCCACCTGCCCGAAAGTCTAACCTGCAGCCATCTTTTGAGTTCATCCGCAATCTCTGCTTCAGAAACTTCATTCTACCAAACTTTGCAGCAACAAATCTCCACACCTCCTTGGCTGTTTTACACTGGATTAAGACATGTTTGTCTATCTCCTCAGCACTGAAGGGTAGGAACAACGATTGGCAAGATGAATGCCAGCCTTTTTGAGACGATCAAGTGTGGGAAGTCTACCTTCACAAGCTACATAAGTGTGTGCCAGCAGCTCTTAGTCGGGGCAGAGTTGTTCCAAATCTTTTTCCGCCACCACTCCTTTACACCTTTCGTCCGGCACTTCTCTAAAATGTCACACGCCCTGAAATTCACCTTACCATCGCCACTCCAGACCCAGCTGTCATCTGTATCCCTAAACCGAATGTTTTCCTTATACACTCCATGACGCATAGCAATCTCCAAGGTTGGATTATCCTGGCTCACACTAGTAAATTCTTTGATGCTACTATTGAGCTCCCTCCAATGCAGCTCGTATCCATTTTCCTCAGCTCTAGTGAGGAGTATTTGCCCTTCCCATCGATCAGTGCAAAATCTTATGCGTTCTCCATTTCCAATTTTCCACTCAACTTTGTCTTGAATCCAGCTCCACCCCTATCGCAGTACTTTCCATCCCCAGCTTTGATTAGTAGCTCTTTTGAAAGTCCAGATCCTGTGATATCTAAAGTACTTCACTTTAAAGAGGTTAGCCCATGTGTCCCCACTCATCATAAGCCAATGTCCCCACTCATCATAAGCCAACAGCATCGGCTGGCTAGCATCGCTCTATTCACTTCCTCCAATCTTCTAAGCCCAGCTCCTCCTTCCTCAGTAGGCAGGCACAAACGATCCCAGTTTACAAGATGCATGTGTCTAGATCCGTCTTCCTCATTCCACAGAAAATTTTTCCATGCTTGCTGTATTTTTTTTAAAACTACTTTAGGCAGTCTAAAACCCATCATCCAATAGCAAGGCAAGGTCATCAAAACATATCGGATAAGACAATGCCGACCCGCATTTGACAATAACCTCACCTTCCAACCAGCCAACGTCTTTTCCACCTTAGTGAGGAGAGGCAAACAAAGATCTTCTATAAGATTCCCCAAAAACAAATGGAGTCCAAGGTACTCTGAAGGTACGTGCCCACTAGCCCATTGTAAAATCCTTTGAATCTCACTTCTGTGGCAGCCCACCATGGTATTAGCAAAAATCTTAGACTTTTGCTTGTTCACCTTCATACCAGCAAGACGTTCAAAATCCTCCAACATAACTTTTATAGCACTAATGGATCCCTTGGTGGCCTTGACCAACAAAATCACATCATCTGCAAACATCATAGCACAGCCCATGCCACCCATGGAATTTCTCACCCATCCTGCCATTGACAAGAACTTTATAGGACACAAAGTTAATGCACTGCATGATTCTATCATTCCATCTAGGGTGGAAGCCCAAAAACTTCATGCTATTTTCTAAGAAAACCCATGAAACTCTACCATAAGCTTTCATCATGTCCAGCTTTAAACAACAGCCTCCTTTATCCCAAAAATCTTTTGAGTTAATGGTTTCATTCACCCGCAGAATATTGTCATAGATGTGTCTTCCTTTAGAAAAGGCTGCTTGGTTGACATGGATGATATGTCCAACGATGCCCCGCATTCTATTAACAATAACTTTCGTGATGATTTTATAAATAGTGTTGCAGAGGGAGATGGGTCTGCAATCATCTACTTTCTTAGCATTCTCTTTCTTAGGAATGAGGCATATCATAGTCTCATTAATACTCTTCACTATTTTCCCAAAAGAGAAGAAATCTTTCACTGCCTTCACCACATCTGCGCTAACCATTGGCCAACATTCCTGGTAGAAATAGTTAGGGAAACCATCTAGGCCAGCAGCACTATCCTTATCTAAGCTCCACATTGCTGCATACACCTCCTCCTCAAAAAAGGGCTTGAAGAGCTATTCATTATCAGAATCTATAACCTTAGGTATACTATCAACACCCATAAATAACATTCCTTGTGCTTCATCTATATCTAACACCCTGCGAAAATAAGCAGTGCACACTTCAAGAATCTGTCTACTCTATACATATTTAGTGCCATCATACTTTATACTTCTAATCTTTCATTTAGCTTGCCTAGATTTAGCCATCATATGAAAAAAGGAGGTGTTCTTATCCCCCTCCGCAAGCCAACAAATACACGATCTTTGTTTCCACATTACCTCTTCCATGAGAAGGGCCTGAGATAGTTGCTTCCTCACTCTGTGTTCCTCATCAATCACACCTTCCACCCCTTGTTCCATATGCTCCCTGCATTCCTCTAGCCGGCTTTGAAGGGTGGTGATCTTGTCACTAAGATTACCAAAAGAATGTCCAACGAATACACGATCTTTGTTTCCACATTACCTCTTCCATGAGAAGGGCCTCAGATAGTTGCTTCCTCACTCTGTGTTCCTCATCAATCGCACCTTCCATCCCTTGTTCCATATGCTCCCTGCATTCCTCTAGTCGGCTTTGAAGGGTGGTGATGTTGTCACTAAGATTACCAAAAGAATGTCTATTCCAATGTAGATGAGCCTTACGCAGGTAGGCGCATCATTGGGCACCCCCGAGCCGCACCTCTCCAAGCTTCAAGCATCACTACCTTACCTTCCCTATCCATCAACCAAGGCTTAAAGAATCTAAACGGCTTCTGACCCCGTGTATCATCATTAATGTCCTTGGACTGATATAGAAGCACACTATGATTGGATGTGGCTGACGTCTGGACCTTAAGCCTGCCTTCTCCACCAAAACCAGTTTGCCAGTCATTGTTAACCATGCACCAATCCAGCTTACACTGCACTGAGTCTTGCCCTTGTCTATGGTTCGAGCACGTAAACCTCTAGTTACTATCTTCAACCTCCTTTAACCTGCAAGCATAAACAAAGCGACTAAAAGATAGGCAGGAAGCAGGTAACGGAGCAGAACTTGATTCATTTTGGCTGTTGATCATGGCATTGAAATCACCAGTTAACATAACTGGTCCTTCGACTCTAGAAACAAGGGCCTCTAGTTTGTAAAGGCTTTGCAGCCTTTCCCCAAACCTAGGAGGCAGGTACACACCAAAAACTACAAAGACTTTGTCATTTGCCAGTCTACGAAAAGAAACACCAACCCAATTATGATCAACAACCAGAGAAGTAGCTTCCATTTCCTCCTCTTTCCAAACACATAATATTCTCGCCACAACATTAGACACAAATCTATAGTTGTGGTATCTTTCCATAATTATCGTCATCGTATGATTGGTAATCATCGAATCAAGAACAAACCCAACAGAAGGATTAAACTATTTGAGAATCAGACTTAATTCCTGCTGTGTAGGCCTCTTCGCAAGGCCTCTAATGTTCTAGCTAAATACTTTCATGATTTAAAATGTTGATAGCCTCTACCCTTGCTCCCTCAATTCCGAGAGCCCTGCCACTAGCATTCTCTTCATTATCTTCCACATTTGGAAGGTTTACAAGTGCCTGATTCATATTGTCAGCCACCTTTTTCTGCTTCTTGGAGCCATTATATCGGTGAACAATTGCATCCTCGAAACTAATCACAGTGGCTGGTGGGTGACCTTTCTTGCCCTTGCTGGCAACCCTAGTTGATTTTCTCATCCCCCTCTGCCTAGCATCAACTACTTCAATGTTGCTGCTCACAAGGTCAGAACCCTGATCAGTGCCCTCCTTGTCGAAGTAAGAATCCTTAGCCCCAACTGTGAACATGAATTTGATTGGAGGTACATGATCATCCAGGCTGTTAGTGGTGGTCTGTTGTAGACAAAGGAAAGGGTTGGGAATCCCTTCATCAGCGTTTTTAGTCTTTCCTTCCTCTGGCATCATTTGTGAAGAGTCCATCCCCCCTGTCGTCCATCCTTTATTAAAGTTTTTCCTCACCTGGCTACCCTCTCTCTCTACCTTTTTCTGCTTTAAGACCCCACCTCCAATATCAGGAGCCAGCCTAGTTCTCAGACCTGGGTCAGTCTGAGTACCATTCCCTGCATCATTCTCAAGGTGACTCCCAAGTGAGGCCAATCTGTTTCCTTGTGTGTCTCTTCTCCCAGAGTCATTTTTCTGCATCCCACCTCTTTGTTTCTTAATGACCAGAACTTTACTCCAAACTTGCTCCTTAGCCCCTGAGATTTCTCCTTTACCCTTATTCTTACATGCATCCTTGTAGTGTGAAGTAGTGCCACAAACACAGCAGTAACGAACCCTAGATTCGTCTAACACTTCTTGAGATATCCTGTTTCCCTTGGCTTCAATGATGTTTTTGGGCACCAGTCTGAAATCAAGCGGTACATCCATGCAGACCCGAGCGAAACCTAGTTTGTCTGTGTGCATTGTGCATTCATCTGCTCTAATGAAGGAGGCACCCATCCCGTAGCAATAGCTTTAAAGCTATACGAATTCCTAAACTAAACTGGAAGTTGAGGAAGATGAATCCACAAAGGGATCGATTCCTTTTCATTCAGGCGTAATTCTGTACCTGGCTTCCAACGACTGGTAATCAGAAGCCGACCCCCAACTACCCATTTTCTGTACATTACCTCTCTGATCTCTTCCTCAGAACTCACCCGCACCAAGAATCTCCCACTCCCAATAACAGAAAATGTTGGACAATTTACATTAATCCAAAGCTTACGCAAGGCCTGGAAAACATACCTGTAGTCCATGCCTATGCTCATTCTACCTCTGAAAAAGCCAGCTACTACCGCAAACCGATATTGCTCCTCCATTTTCTGGTACGCCTCAGCAGGGAAGACCACTGTGGGTTCATCCCCAGATCTGTCCACAGTCACCGTTGGGCACTCCTGAAAATCCAACTCCTAGCTACCAGCAACAACGCCTGCCCACCCTTTTAACTTCCACGTTTGAGGGGTGGCTGGAGCATCACCTTCATCCTGCTGCATATCCTTGTCACCACTATCTTCTTCCATTCCGTGCAGATTGGAGTTGTGGCACTTTGCTTCGCTCCTTTGGGTTGCTCCATCCGTGCTCCCCAGGTCTGGCAACTCACCCCTATTGTTGAGATCGATCAGTCCGCCGATTCCCATCTCCCCAGCGAGCTTTCCCTTCCCCACTCGATGCCCTAATCTTCTCCCCTCAGAGCTTATCTCTCCTTTAATTTCCATCCCCTCGGTGAGCACCAGGGGTTCCACTCTGAGCTTTCCCTTCCCCACGCGAGGCCCTAGCCTGCTCTCCCCTCAGAGCTTCTCTCTCACATCTCTAAGGGGAGCCTTGTTCATCTAGTTCAAACAGTCCTTGCTGCTCATCATTGAGGCCTATTGGTTTTGCTCGTCTGCTAAGTTGCTGTCGAGCTCTCTCCTTATTTATTCTTTGATGTTCTTGAGAGAAGATGGACTCTCAATATATAGAGTGCAGGCCAGACCATTTTAGGTAAGATAATCATGCAAATCCTGCATGATAAACAAAGTGTCAAGAAAAAAGGGATCAGATCTCTTATCGTTATGCAGACTACATTTTAGGTGGTTAATGGATTGGGATAGAAATGATAAGAGTAAATCAGCAAAACGTGATTTTACGGATATTCAAAATAAGAATATTGCTGAAGACATTGAGGATCTTGATGTCAATGAAAAGACACGAATAAAGAAAGACGTTGAAGATCTTGATATCAACTGAAATTACTTAAAAGTGAGACATGGCAGATTTGTTCCATTATAACCTTCCTCATTGTAATCCTTCATCCACCTCAAAAATTGTGGATCATTTAAATGTAAGTGAGAAATATTTTTTTAGTACTCCAAATTTTTCAAGAAATTGTGTATTATCATGATCTTGTATAGTAAAAATCTCGTAAGTGATAACTTTTTTTTGTACTATATATATGTTGTTCAAAGGAATCAATAAAAACAAGTTCTCTCCAGCTTTATCTTTCGCGTTTCCTCTGAATAAGTTTTCTCATGTTATCAGAGCAAAACAAGAGGGGGAAATCGACTGCTCCCTTCAGTTAACTCCAAAAAAATCCAAACTTTTGTAGAGAGGTCCTTCCGACAGTTGGAATTGGAATAAGCTTCTGCTCGACAGCTAGAATCGCCTGAAGAATCAGCGCCAGCCTTCCTCTCTTCCGCCTGATACACCTTTGTCTCCAGCAAATTATTCCAGAGAACGGTGGGAAAGGAAGTCAGGGGAGGGTGCCTTTCTCGCCAGATTCTTCTTGTACTCTGGCAGCAACCCCTATCGCCGGAATTTCTCAGGGTCGACTGAATTTCTCTGTTGTGGATGTCAGTGACGAGCCCATTGCAAATCTCCTCTCGGCAGCTCCTGTTCTCAGCCTACAGGTTCGGCTCGACAGCAGGTTCTCTCAACCCCTCACTAAATCACAAACTCAGGCAGTCATATTTGCTTCTGTTCAAAGGCTTTGGTTTCTTCTCTGATTTAAGACGACAAAAGAGCTTCTCCAGTAGAGGGAAGAGGGAGGAAACAGAATTTGGGTCTATTAGGGAGGAAACAAATCATCTACACCGACTTGTCATATGAGTATATATTCACTTTGCAATGGGAGGAAAATTTAATATTACTCACATAGTTGATTTCTTGAAGAACAATTCCTCCCTCTTCCATCGGTTCTCCCTATAGCGCTCTGGCAATAGCTTGGAAAGTGCATCGATTCCATAAAAATACTGGCAATTTAGGAACCCTAATCCAGATTCGCACTCCCATATTCTCCTCAATCGATAAGGAGCATCTTGGATCCCATCTGCTGGCTGCCATCACTCTTCCACCCAGTTTCCATTCCCCCTTCTAAAAACTACTCTGAGTTTGTCCTCACTGTGAACCCTTCCAAACCAATCATTTATTTGCTAGTTTTCATTCCATCCAAACAACAAGAATCCTGAAAATTATTTTTTAATGGAGGAGAAAGAATCAAACCTGATGAGGACTCACGGTTCTCCCCTTCAATTCTTTTTGTTATCAATTGAAATCTCCTGCTCTATCTTCTCGTCACCCACCAGCTGGTTGTCTTCAAGTTACTCCGCAATTGCTGGGCTCCTGTAAATCAATCTCTGCATTCCAATCATTCTGGCTCTAATGTTCCATTTCAACTTCCATCTGCCTATGGAGAAACCGAAACTTGTTATCCCCCAATTCTGGTTCTGCTTTTGATCTGGGTCTCTCCTTTGTTAACTCCTTAGCTCTCCTGACACAATGATAATCTTCAATTCCTTCCACCCATCTTTCTTTGCCACACCCTCTTCAGAAGAAACCACCAATTGATCAACTCTACACCGACTTGTAATATGAGTATATATTCATTTTGCAATGGGAGGAAAATTTAATGTTACTCACATAGTTGATTTCTTGTAGAACTATTCCTTCCTCTTCTAATTTCAATTCAATCTCGGATTTTGGATTGAAATCCAATGCTACCTGAACACAGATTCTGCAAGCCCCATTCTTGACATCGATTGAGCATGGATCTCATCTTCCATCGGTTCTCCCCATAGCGCTCTGGCAATAGATTGGAAAGTGCATCGGTTCCATAAAATTACTGGAAAATTAGGAACGCTAATCCAGATTGGCACTCCCATATTCTCCTCAATCTATAAGAAGCATCTTGGATCCCATCTGCTGCCAAACACCACTCTTCCACCCAGTTTCCATTCTACTATATGGAAATTTAACAGTTCAACCAAGTATTTGGTTAAGCATACTACCTAATTTAGAAATGGTTTCCTAGTTATGCTGGAACTTTTGAATTCATGAAAGAACTTGGAAGTTAATTTGAGGCAAGTAATCACCACCAAATTTCTCAAACCAGAAATGAAAGAAATGCTCTATGTCATTTGATTGTGTTACTTGTTAGTCAAAAGCATAATTTAAGTTGCACCAACAGCTTGCTGGGGATTAGGCCCCCTACGTTTGTTAAGCAAAATCAATCTGTGCAATGGAGAAAGATCAGTCCGCTGCAATTAATGCTGACATACACGGTGATGTTCGCCAAGAGTTGACTCAACCCTTCAAAAGCACACAAAAGGAAGCAAACTAAAACCCACAGATACATGTTAGCAGTTAAACTGCACAAAAAGAGAGCTTAATTTCTATGTAAGACTCAAGGAGCAAAAAGGCATATTATTTGACAAACATTTCTTTGGTGACTTATAGCATAACCAGTACTCAAATATTTAATTTACAAGAAAAATAAGATCAAAATCACACAATTGATCCACTTGTAGGGCTATATATGGGCCGAGTCAAAATTGAGATCATTCAGCTTGGCTCGAGCACGAGTTTAGCTATACAAGGTCAGCTTGAACTCCATTTGATAGACCAAGCCACAGCTCGAGCATGACTTTTTGAAGCTTGTTTCCCATTTGACCTGATTTCTTTCTTTGGTTTTAACTTTGAAAATTTTCAAAAGAATGCCTAGATAAATGGTTTATTCAAGTTCAATCAAATCAATTTTGTGAAACTCGAACTTGACTTGTTTATAATCACGAGTTTTGAGTTAACCTTGAGCTTCAGAGCAAATTCGAATTGAGCTTGAGTTGGCTCGACTTGTTTTACTGCTCTATCTACATGACACACACAATTCGACTCATCCCCTGTTTATAATGGTGAAACATGTCAGTTGGAGTGGGGAAGCTTCAACCTAAGGATGTCAATATGTCCCATTTGAATTGAATGTCCAAGCCAATTGCTCCAAAAACATTTGGATGAAGAGAAGAAATTTATTAATTAACTAAAAAATCACATAGGATTTGAAATTAAGAAATGACATCCGATTAGATTTAGATTCATTTATGCATAAATATTCGAACGGATTCAGATTTAGTTATATTCAGTTGAATTCAGTTCAGATTCAAATATACAAAAATATCTGATCAGATCCAGATGGGACTTAGGTTTAAATAAAGATTCTATATTCAATGCTCTTACAGTTTGTAAATGAGCCAGACTCAGTTCAAAATATGGATTCAGATTCAAATTCATATATGAAAATAAAAATAGGATTTGGGTTGGATTTTGATTGTGACATCTGATTTCAGATTCAGATTAGGGTGAAAAAGATGGATTTAGATCAGATTCAAATTATGAAATCTAATTTTGGATTCAGTTTTGGATCAGGAAAGAAAATCAGATTCAGATTGTGGAATCTGATTTTGGATTCAAATTTGGATATAACTTTTTTTAAATTCGTATCCAAACTCGAACCTGAGTATATAAGTATCCATCATCATCACCAACAGCTCATTCCAAGAAGCAGGTCTCTCAGTTGCAGTACCATTGCTTTCTTTGAGAAGATGGCCATCAATGAGGTCTGAGATTGGAATGGGAAGTGCTTCGGCCCCCACTTGCTTTTCTTTCTTTTTCTGTCTACAGCAATGTTCTTTGCAAGTGGGGATGTTAAACTCTTCACCATATCCGTTTCTCTAGGTATTCACATACTGGTATTCGAATTCAGATTTTAATAGAATGGAGAGATATCATGTCTGAATCTGAATTCAAGATCTGGTTTCACAATCCGAATCCGAATTTTGAACTGTATCTAGCAGATTTTCAAAAGGTAAGAGCATTGGATATGAGTAATTACTTAAAACTAAATCTGATCTGAATCCATATCCGATCCGATACTTATATATGTCAGAATATGAATCTGAATGCACTCGAATGTTATTTTTTAAATCCAAAGTGATCGATTTCTTAATCACAGATTAATTTTTTTCCCATATCTGTTTTTTTTTTTTGGAATGGTTCAATTGGACATACGATCAAGGTGGAAAATGACATTTAAAGTCTACCCATCTTACCAAGTGACAAGGCAGTTCCAATTCTTTTGCATACATTACATGGAAAGGCACGATATCTAGATGAAGGTAGAAAGAGAAACAGAACATATCCTTAAGTGACAAATTTCAATGATTTTGCAAAAATTGTCAAAAACAATAAAGGAATATAGAAAAGGTATTAGAAAAAGGGAGGAAGGCGGTGGTGGGACTCACAAGAGGAGTTCGAGTTGTGTGCGCCAGTCAGTGCACGCAACAGTCATATGCCAAAAGAAAAAGAAAAAAGGGGCATCTTTGAAATTAGAGAGAGAGTTCAGGGACCCGTTAAAACCACAAAGATGGGTAGCCTTCGCTTGTTGTGGGCCACACCAGCATTGGGATTGATAACCGTGTCCACCATCCTTTGAATTCCTCCGACTGAGGCATTATCTTCTTTTCCTCTTCGCTTGACACCACTTCCAGAGGTGTGCTTAATCCTTGAGCACTCACTCTAGGCCTACTGACCTGCTCAAATGTAGAAGACATGAATCAATTCTTTGAAAACGTCACCGGTTTCGTAATTTGTCACGAAGTGTGAATGGTTATCATGCTTCAGTAGGCCTAGTGACAGCTGTGTTTTCTTAAACCGTACCTCAGGCTTGTTCCTCTGAGGCACCGGCAGCAGCTCCAGCATCCCGTGTGCAAACTGCAACCGCATAGCTGTGAGAATGAGCTATTAGAACCACATATCACATATGCTAGTGCAGATATAACTAAGCAAATGCATGCACACTCTGCCAGTCTCCTACGAAAGAAGTGTTAAAACATGGAAAAAAGAACCTACGTGGTTGTGGTTCGGCATTTTGATGCCTGCATTCACGCGAAAGGGAGCTTTCTCATTATTCATTCTCTGATGTTCTTGAGAGAAGATGGACTCTCAATATATAGAGTAGAGGCCAGACTATTTTATGTAAGATAATCACCCCGAATCCTATGTGATAAGTAAAGTGTCAAGCAAAAAGGGATCAGATCTCTTATCAAGATCTGTTATTGTTATGCAGACTACATTTTGGTGGTTAATGGATTGGAAAAGAAATTGTGTAATATCATGATCTTGTATACCAAAAATCAGAGTAGTTTGCTCAAAGGAATCAATAAATACAAGTTCTCTCCAGCTTTATCTTTCACGCTTCCTCTGTTTTCTTTTCTAAGTTTTCTCATGGTATCAGAGCAAAGCGAGGGAGGGAAATCAACTGCTCCCATCCATTACCTCCAAAAAAATCCAAGCTTTTGTAGAGAGGTTCTTCAGACACGTGGAATTGGAATAATCTTCTGCTCGACAGCTAGAATCACCTGAAGAATCATCGCCGGCCTTCCTCTCTGCCACCGATACACCTTCGTCTCCAGCAAATTATTTCCAAGAACGGTGAGAAACGAAGTCAGGGAAGGGTGCCTTTCTCACCGGATTTTTCCTGTTAATGTTATGCAGATCTTGATAAAAATTACATGATAATACACTAGCTTGGAGTGTATTACCAAAGTGCGACATGGCAGGTCGCACTTTTCAACCTGCCATGTCGTAATCATAGGATCTTTTGGCAATCCATAGTAAAAAAGAGGCAGGCCCGTATCAAGAGAACTGAAAATATGAGGACCGTATTTATAATTTCTAGAAGAATCAAGCCCCTAAATACAATTTTTTCCACAATAGATCCGTTCTTTTCATCTCTCCAATTTACTGCATCACATGGAGTTATTTGTCCTATTTACTACCTTACTTTGTTTGAATTAATATGGAAAAATGAAGATGTGGTTCTCTTTTTTTTAAAAAAAAAAATTCGGTCAGTTCTTATCTCTGGTGTATAATATTCAAGTTCGTTATAATAAAATATTCATTTTCATTTTGGTTTTTCAGCTTTGCAGGGATGAGAATGATATCTACGCGATACTTTGTTACATAAGACAATCAATGGATTATCCTGATTGAGTATAAACTCCAAGGGTTACCAAAAATATATCTTTTTTTCGTTTTTTTTTGGCTCCCAAATTCAATTTTTTTTTTAGAAGCCAAAAAAAAAAAAGAACATTTACCTATTTCAGCATAAACAGAATTTTAGACCAATTAAAACCGACGAGGCATTCACCATATAATAGCAAGAGGAAGGAAGTCTTGTGGCACTGACAGCTTAAAGAAACAAATTGAAATATTCATTGTGCCTTTATGTAATTTCTTCCAAATTGTATTTGGAAAGCAGCCTTTAGCTTTTTTAGAGATAGAAATTGGGTATTATCATGATCTTGTATACCAAAAATCTTGTAAGCGATAACCATTTTTTGTATTATATATATATATGTTGCTCAAAAAAATCAATAAAAACAAGTTCTCTCCAGATTTATCTTTCACCCTTCCTCTGTTTTCTTCTCTAAGTTTTCTCACAAAGCAGCAAGATTGGATGGGTAAAGGAACAATGAAATAAGGCAACTATGAGAAAGGCAGCTGTAGATAAACTTTTCCAACAGAAAAGTGGGGTAATGGAGACAATCCCTGTGATTGTACCTAGGAACTTGTGAGGAGTATGACTCATTCTTGGAAGTCTTGTAGTTTCGTTGCTTATGATGGCTGTGAAGGGTAAAACCTATAGATTGGACTTGAGCCTTGGCTTCCATGCACGCTGTGAGAATTTGAAAGGTCTCCGTTCATAAAAGGTTTCTTAAACATTGAGGAGAAAAGACCAAAAATTTACAAGAAGATGGTAACTGAAACTTGCTTAGATTCCTAACTTAGTCAGACTCTCATACGAGCCAAGATTGGAAGGTTGCGTTGGATTTACAGAGCAAATTTTGATTCCCATTCTACCATCTTTTCTGGGTATTTGGGATTTTCCTAAGAAAACAATAAGATGGTGGTGGGACAAACATATAATTTCTGATGGTGGTGGACAAACATATAATTTCTGAGCAGCAGCATCTTTAAATGAATTCCCATTCCTACTGTTTGTTTTGGCTTTTCGATTCACATTCAGTCATGTCAGTGGAAACTTTATTTTAAAGAAAACGGATCGAAAAGTCAGAATTTCGAGACCCAAACCTTCAAATGTTCAAGTTTTTTACTGTAAATTTCATGGAAAACATGAATTTTATTTCTCCAGACAATCAGAATCCTAATTTTTGACCTCAGCTGTTATTTTGGTTATGAACGCGGCTGCTCTTTGAAACCTTAATTTAATGTTCAAACTTGGGTGAACTTGGGCTCAATTATATGGAGTAGCCCCATGAGATCTGCCACATAGTCAATTGAAAATATGTTAACCATATATTAAGTGTTTTATGAAAGGAAAAAAAATATAGCTCCACCCCTGATTGCAGAAGACAAAAAATCCCACAAAAATGAAAAAAGAACAGACAAGTCATGGGCTTGGTGCTGGGTGTGCAGGGCACCATTAATCTCTCCATCTGAATATCTGTGTAAGTTGTGGCCCCTTGTTTTGCAGTTACCTCTGTTCTAATTTTCTTGCCCCTGTTGTTATCCGAGCCACAGACACCCTTTGGATCATGTCACCTATGCTATGGAAAAGTGCAACATGGCTCGAGTTTGACACGCAAGTTTGAGTTAGCCAGTATTTAGCTGTTCCTTTACCGTATATCATTTCTAGCATAGGCAGCATATCTTCGTGGCTAAAAATATGGAATGAATAAAAATTCTTACCATTAAAAAGACATGTTTTTTTCCTTTGCATCCTTGTATTGCCGAATGCATTGGAAGAAGCGGCTTATATATGGAAGAAGCGGCTTATATATGGAAGAACCAGCACCAAAGGAATTACAACAGAATGACTACAAAGAACCAGCACCAAAGAAATTGCAACAGAACGACTACCGCAAACAGAATAAGCTTCAAACCAAACCATGCAATTGTTGCGACCTGGAACCAAAATTTTCAACAAATTAGCGAATATAAATAAATGAACATATTGTGAATGAACAAATTGTACATATATCATAAATTATTTATATAGGTTAAGTTGATCTTTTACATACAAGAACTTGCAAGAAAAGATGAAGAAGTCTTCCAAAATAAAGGCACTGCTTTCTGTCAATAAATATGAACCTTACCACCTTGTAGATAATAATAAGAATCATAGTGGGGTACTAAGTTGAGAAGTACGACTTCGAGGCTACCCTTTAAATGCCTTTTGAAATATTTTCGATACCCACTCCGAAGAAGTGCCACCCCAACCCAGACTTTCACTTGGAGTGACCAAATGCATTTCAAAAATATTTTTGTATACCCACTCAAATGTGCTCTTGTTCACTTACAAGATTGGTTTGATTCAATAATAAAGAAGATGAAATGGTTGTAAAAGATACTTTCGAACTTTTTTATTTACTTCCTCAAATTGAATACAAGAGAACAAGAACATAGGTCGGATGATTTTCTTTTTAAACAATTTGAGAAGTTTTTTGCTACCTGAAAGTTTAAGTATCCGTTATAATTATTTCTTTTCAATAACAAACTCACACTCTGTTGCTCCAAAGAAGAAAATAAAGAAAAAAAAAACAGTAAAAAGATGGAAAAAAAGTTAAGTGATTATAGAGCGGGCTTTTTATATTAAAAAGTTGAATTCCTCCATTCATGCTTCCCCTCTTTCCTAGAAGCACCCCCAACTTACAATTTTCAGAATTCTATTGAAAAAAAATAAATACATAAAAAATCTAATACTGTGGTTTCGGCAACGTCAAAATCAACTGTGAATGTCATGTTTCGCAGCAGATCTTTAATTCAATGTACCAAAAGTTTAGATGGGATAGCACAATATCCATCTACATTTTGGCCAATGGATGGCTGGTCATAACCCCCTTAAAACATGCCTTAAGCTAATACAAACTAATGCATGTATAATTTGTCCTCATTAAGCATCTATTAGTCATTTCTATAAAGTTAAAACAAGCTTAAGTTAGTAACAACTTAGAGCTATTGGCAAACTTTTTTTTTTTTTAAGTAGTGGTGCAAAACTTACATTGTGTTTTATGAGAATGTGAAAATGGTTTTTCATGTCACTAGTTATTCTCCAGTCTTCTTGAAATTTCTTTTTATTTATTTATGTTTTGTTGTTCTAACCGAAGACAGCGTTCCAATTCCAGTGACCTTTGAGCACAGCTGCCAAGAATATACATTGTAGGGGTGGGCAAAACATCTCATAATAAATTTTGACTCAAGTTCTGACGATGATTTATCTCTTCAGAGAACCTGGACACACTTTTCTCATTGTCGTTTTTGTCTTAACACTGTTTGAAAACCGAGCCTCATTTTCCATTGCACAATTCATTCAAGACAAGTTATCCAGTGAAACTCATTTGGGACAGTTTCCACCTGCAATGTCATTTATGTAATGACTCATGGCCGGAGCCTAACTAGAATTTAGCAATATTGAAGTCTATTTTGAGTAAAAAATTCTGTAACTCTATTATGTAGGCTAAATTCCAGTTTTTTTTTTTCTATGTTGCAACGTAAATTGAATGGACTTCCATTGGATTAGAAATTACTCGTTCTTAAAATCAGATATATCCCAATGAAATAATTACAAACGGTGGTATAAATTTTTTCAAAGGGCAAAACTAGCATAGCATAAACGGTCGGGCTTGAGGCGTATGGAGGTGCATGTCTCTAGTCGATTCCCAAGTGGTGGCGTATGGTATATAAGTTGAAGGGAGCAGTGGTACTACTAATGTACGTAGCTCAAAGCCCTATAGACCTGGGGAACGAGGGGTCTTAATGCTTCTTCTGTTTTGAGTGGTGAGTTATTGACTTTGAAAGGGTAGCAATAACTCGTTCAAGTTTAAATAAAGTAACTGCTTGTATTACATAAAATGCTGTTAAACAAAGAAATTTAAACTTGTGCTTTTAGTGCACCACTAAAAGTTAGATGTGCATTTAGAGGAATTCCATAAGTTTTTGGATTCAGTTTCACTTCGAATTTGACCTCAGAATCGATGACAGATTTGAATCCAAATCACTGATTAGTTATGATTCAAGTATCGTATGTGACAAAGGATTTGGAGACTACCCGATATCCGACTCGAATCGGCATCCCATAGTAGGCATTTAATTGGCCGTGGATCTGAGATCCCCTCGGATCTCAAATCTTTTTTCTATATGACCCACTGTTCTAACAAACAGTGGATTCCACGTGAGTGAAATATGTGGATCTTAAATCCAGGTTTCTCCCTAAAAACTTATGTTTTGAGGTCGGATGGAAGGAGGTCTCAAATCAAATCTACTGTTTTCACAGAAAGAGATTGGGTCCTCCTTCGAATATCTTGACCCAAAAAATGGACTGGACTCGGACATGGATCCGATCACTGGTGAGATCATCCAGTACCAATGATTGGATCATCCATGGTTTAACCTTCAAATCGGGTTCTGTGTAGGAAAAAGAAGGATAAAGTTCCACTTGTACCGCTTCATCGAGTGGTAGCCACACCAGCTTAACACGTCGGATGATAGGACCCACCTCAACTTGGGAGATCTACAAATTCCTCATTCGTCATGGCGCATGGCGGGTCTTGGTGGAAAGAGGAAAAAATCCAAAGAAAAGGAAGAAGGGAGGATACATGAAAATGTTGCTTTGTTAGTGCAATATCAGAGCCATGAACTGATTTGGGTTGATTCTTGTAACACTAACATCGATCATCTGATCTTCTGTATTCTGGCAGCAACCCCTATCGCTGGAATTTCTCAGGGTCGACTGAATTTCTCTCCTGCGGATGTCAGTGATGAGCCCATTGCAGATCCTCACGAATCATCTCCAGAAATCTCCTCTCCGCAGCTCCTGTTCTCAGCCTACAGGTTCAGCTCGACAGCAGGTTCTCTCAACCCTTCACTGAGTCACAAACTCAGGCAATCATATTTGCTTCTGTTAAAAGGCTATGGTTTCTTCTCTGATTTAGGACGTTAAAAGAGCTTCTCCAATGGAGGAAAGAGAGAGGAAACAGAATTTGGGTCTTTTGGACTGTAATGAGGTGGTTTTTTTTTTTGGGCTTTGAACTATCTCTGTTTTCCCTGAGGAGAGCTTGACGGTGATATTCTGAGATCCCTGGATTTTCTGCCCCTTGAACGTGAGCATCAAAGCAGAAATTCACGAAGCCTGCTCTGTTCGCGTCGAACGAACACCACCGAGTCGAGATTCATCGAAGATCTTCATTCACTCCTCTCTATTTTGCTCTCAGCCCTGCAACTATGGCTTCTCAATTTTCTGAAGGTTAGTTTTTTTCTCTTTCTCGGCGTCAAGAGAATTTGAGTTTTGGAAGTCGTGGAGTCGATACTTGGAGCCAGGAAAAGGAGGAGGAAGACGTCTGCTACTGCTCAAGGAAGACCTGCTGCTTGGCCTGCTTGCCGAAGAAAGGGGGAAGTGAACCCTCATCCCCTCGTAGGGGAAGTGAACCCTCATCCCCTCGTATATCTCTGTCTCCTCTCCCTCCAAGTGATCTTTGCGCGACGACATGAAGAGATGCAAGTGATCATTTTTGTGGAAGCCCAGCTGACCATTGTCTTCCTTCTCTAAGAACAATAAGAAGGAACTATGGCAGACCAATAAAAGAATAATGTCGACATCAGTAATTCAGAGAATTCTCAGGTGATGACTGATTCCTTCTTTTTACATCATTCTGATAATCCCCAAAGTGTATTGGTATCTAAAGCACTTAACGGTGACAATTTTGCCATTTGGAGTAGAGCCATGATAATGGCCTTGTCAGCGAAAAATAAATTAGGCTTGGTCGGTGGATTTATCAAAGAGCCAAAAGAAGGAGATAAGATTCGTGCCTTATGGATTAGATGCAATAATATGATTCTTTCATGGATTTTAAATTCTATTAGCAAAGAAATTGCTGCTAGTATTGCTTATGCTACTTCTGCTCAAGATGTATGGAAAGATTTAAAAAACAGGTTTACTCAGAGTTTAGCACCAAGAATATATCAAGTGCAGTTCTATATGTTGACTTCAACAAGAGAGTCTATCAGTTACTATGTACTACACAAACACTAAGGCATTATGGGATGAACTTAACTCTTATTCTCCCATACCGTCTTGTTCATGTGGTGCTATGAGAATTTACTCAGATCATATTCAAAGAGAAAGAGTAATCCAATTCTTGATGGGGCTAAACGACTTATAAGGAGCAAGTCGTGGTGAAATCTTACTACTTGATCCCTTGCCCAACATTAACAAAGTTTATGCTTTAGTTCTACAGGAAGAAAAACAATGTGAAGCAAGATTCACGTCGTCACATTCTTGTCACTAGTTCAGCCTCCACTGGAACCTGGCCGAGGTCATCCCCAGCAGCCGCCGGATCTTCATTGCTGCCAACTTCACTGTCATCGACATCAGTGCTATATAAGACGAAAATGTGATGGGCCCATGCCGTTACGGAGCCAGGTGCTCTATCTCTCCCTCTTTCTTATGTGTGGTACACTCGACAGACCGCGTCTGTCTTGGCTGGCAAGACAACAGAATTCCCTGCAGGTATTTGGTTCACCCAGTGCTCTTGGGATGTTAGGAGGGGAGTCCACTATAGTTGAACTGGCAAGCTTCACATGGTTATAAAAATTGTAAGCTCGTCCAAATGGGACTCAAGAAACCATGGTTATACTCTGAAAAGAAATAACCGATGACATGTCGTTGACCATTTAACCTTCCAAGTCTGAAAGCCGTATTCACTAGAACCTGCTGGTACCTTAGTTAGTACATGTGCTTTGATGTTTGCCAGTGGAAACATAAAAAACGAGCCGACAATAGCTAGGGCACAGCTAATATTTGTCATTCCCAGGTCAAACTGTAGATTATGAACATAACCTATACAACTTGATAGCAGTTCCATTCAGATGATGAGGTGAGATTTGATCTGGCAAGCTGTTACCTCTTTTTACAACCCGTTAGTATAAATGAGCTCTTTGAACTTTAGCTTCCACAAGTTATTTTTAGTTTATCAACTTGTGCTTTTAATTAGTTTACACAAGAAGAAAATGTAGTCTCCCTTAAACACAAAAAGTGAATATAGTCTGAGTCAACAGTTGGAAATTAGTGAACAATGTGTCATAACAGCAAAATAAGTGACACAGAATTTGAAGTTATAAGTTGTAAGCACAAAAAGAGTGATGGGATGAATTAGTATGTCAGCTGTACAGCTTCTTTGCTGATCATTTGTTTGACGAGTTATGTGTGATTCTATGTCAGCAGTAACACATTATTACTGCCTTACTAATCTGCCTTAAAAATTCCTATGACAAGTGTTCCATGGATCTGGTTTATTTTTTAAGTAGATTCATAGTAGAATAAAAATGGGCCTATAATTGAAAGGATCTGCTTGTGTTCCACTAATTCATTTATTGGACTGTCAATGTGTCCTTGGTAACAATGGAATCAGTTCGAGCCAGGGTCTGGTTGCCTCAACTACTGGGCCAGCTTGGTTGGACCCATTTCTCTGCTGCTCTTTATTAAGGTTTGATGTGGAACTAAAGGATTTCTTCCTTATATAGCCACGCATCCAATTTTTGATACAACTTTTCCTAATTCGTATCCAAACTCAAATCTGAGTATACAAGTATCTGTACTGTCAAGAATATATTTTACTTGAATCGGATCCATGGTCATTCGTATCCAAACTCGAATCGTATTCTAATATTTTACATTTTTATTTTTTGTATTTGGGTGGTGGCCTTTTGGTTTTGCAATAAAAGTTATTCTTAGCAGATTCAAAAGCACCACAACCATGCCCAAGAGATGGGGATGGCGTCACTGTTATGAAACAAAGAAAGTTTTTCTGACAAGTCATTGGGAAAAGAAATGAGCCGGGAGCAAAAATAACTAAACAACCCTATTTATTTTAGAAAAATGAAAATGAAGTTGTTTATTTTTGTCATTTTTCAATAGAAGAAGCTGTCATATCCTTTTAAGCCAGGAGACTACCTCTTTCATGTCTACTCTTACATTGGAGAGATATCATCTCTGAATTTGAATTCAAGATCTGGGTTCACAATCCGAATCCGAATTTTGAACTGTATCTAGAAGATTTTCAAAAGGTAGCATTGGATATGAGTAATTACTTAAAACAAAATCTGATCTGAATCCGTATCCGATCCGATACTTATATATATCAGAATTTGAATCCGAATCCAGTCAGATGTTATTTCTTAATTCCGAAGACAATCTATTCCTTAATCAGAGATTAATTTTTGTGGCGGTTCAGTTGGACATGTGATCAAGATGGAAAATGACATTTAAAGTCTATCCATCTTACCAAGTGAATGACGAGGCAGTTCCAATTCTTTTGCTTACATTACATGGAAAGGCATGATATCTAGATAAAGGCAGAAAGAGAGAGAGAACATATAATTAAGTGACAAATTGTCAATGATTTTGCAAACATTGCAAAGAGCAATAAAGGAATACAGACATTCATATGCCAAAAGAAAAAGAAAAATGGGGCATCTTTGAAATTAGAGAAAAAGAACTACCTTTTTGATCCTTTTCACTTTTTTCAAATTTTTTTCTGTAAAACAAATTTCTTTTTTCTTTTTAAACAGAAACATATTTGTCATTAATCATACTGACACACAAAATTTTGGTGCACTAAAATACCATGTTTGGTGCAATGTGTTATTGCTTACAAGTATGAACTTGCATTCCACATCAAATCCCAAATGCCCGGGCTTCTTAAAAAAAAAAATGTCGGCTAGACCCCAAGATGAACGCTTTTTTGTAGGTTCTATGTCAAGGTTTCTCCGGTATCTCAGCCCGAACCAAATTTCCTAACTAAAATACGAAAATAATGCCCACTTATAAAACACTGTCCTAATAGAGCTCGCTTGTGACTTACCCCAGCACATATTACAACAACTTTAATGCTGCCAGTAGGTCAGGTGGGATTGGTCTGATGCTCAATAAAATAGGACTCAATGCATTCATGAAGGTCTTCTTATCAGTTTGGGTCTGGCCCATTTAGTTATTGGGCAGAGTCAGACCATCATGCTTCTGTCCGACATGTAGCCAGTTCGATGTCAACTTTTATTACTAAAAGGTTTCCTTTTCTAATATCTTCAAAATCTTCAGCGGCACATCACTAGTTTTTAAGAAAGGTTTGGGGATGCACCAAAGAGTTGGGCCAGCCTAGCCTAGCTTAGTTCAGCCCAACTAGTTTGTTTTGTCGGGTTGGGGAATCTTTCACCCCAGCATATACCATCGCGAGGCATGTAGTCTCATTTTTTCTTTCTCTTCCCTTCTTCATCTCCCCATGGCCATGTAAGAGAGCTCTTGGAATTTTTTATTTAGAGCCAACAGCCATGAGCAACTGAAGTCAAGTCTTGTTTATTTCATCAACTCAAATAGGCATCATACGTTTTTTTTTCTTTTTTTTTTCATTTTATTTTTTACCTTCCATTGACTTTATGCCTTTGTTATATCTCTACAAATAGATAATGTGCGTGTATGGCCAGTTGATTTTTCTATTGATAGATGGATGAACTATGAGGATGAGAGCTTGTGGTGGGATTTTTTTTTCTTTTATATTGTTTTTTGAGGTTGGGGATTGTCCAAATTAGGAATGCTACAATTAGTTTTGACTTCCTTCAAATCCTCATTCCCTTGATAAAATACCTATTGATCATCCTATTTGTAGTCTTAAAGAAGTGATCCACCTTTAAAAGAGTGTCTTCCTAATGGGATTGAAGCACAAGTTCCTCTCTCGCTTGCAAAAAAATATTGAAGTTGAAAATTTTCAATATGATCTCATAAATTTAAATTTCTATATAAAAAACAGAGGGCTTGAAATATCTCGTTGTTAGATAATTTTTTCTTTCTTCTTTTCTTCGCTCTTTCTCATTTTTTTCTCTTAGAATCTTTATTTCTTTCTTATTATTCCCTTAAAATCTGTCTTCACAAATTTTCCTTTCTCTATTTCTTTTCTCTCCCTTAAAAATCTTTACATTTCTCTCTCTCATTTTTTCTTAAAATCTTTTGCTATTCTACTAATTTTTCTCTCTTTATTTATTTTCTTTCTCTTCAAAATGTTTATCTCTCTCTCCCTCTCGCACTCATTTTTCTCTTAAATTCCCTTGTTCTTCTACTAGTTTTTTTTCTCTTAAAAATATTTATCTCTTCCTCTCTCTCTCTCTCTTCCTCTCTCTCTCTCTCTCATGTTTATCTTAAAATCTCTTGCTCTTCTACTAGTTTTTCAACTAAAATCTCCTTCTCTTCTACTAGTTTCTTGCTTTATTTCGTTCCACTCACTTATAAATTTTTGTTTCTCTCTCTCCCTTATTTTTCTCTTAAAATCTCTTGCTCTTTTACTAGTTTTTCTCCATCTATATTTTCTCTCCCTTAAAAATCTTTATCTCACAATCTCTAAGTGTCATGATAAAAGTTTATGAAATACTTTCCTTTAAAAAGATTTTCTTTCCTTCGCCTCATAAAGTTTTAACTTGTTTACCAAATACCACACCACATATAGGTTGAAGATAATGTTTGGGTGAATATGAAATGCGTGGAGAATGAACACAACCTGCCTTAAACAAATTTTGGGATGCAAACAACCTTATTTGTAGAGAAGGCAATGTCAAGCTGGGCAAGGGACACATATTGCAATGCTCCCATAATACTTGAATATAAATATAAAGTAGCATTCTTGAACTTCGAACTGTGACCAGCAAATAGTTTTATGAATGTGGCCATCGGCGTGTTCATGGGTTTGGCTTCATGCATTTTTGTATGCTTGAAAAGATTAAGGATATTACTTTCTTTGAGACAACACCAAGCTTCCTTTTAACAATGGTGGATTCACTTCCTAGGAACTAGAATGAAGATTTTCCAAGTTTCAATTTTACTTGTAGGGGGAGGGGTCTTCTATTTAACTAACTGGGTCATTTGGTCCTTTTTATCATTTTAAGTCCATAACACATGGTCCTTTGTTAGAGGGCCATCACATATAGCATGCTCCAATAACACATGATGCTCACAGCATAAAATTCTCATCCTCCTCATTCAAGGGCTCTTCTTTTGATAAAATTGAATTCAGTCCAAAACTTACTAGAATTATGTATTTTTGTTCATTCTTCTTGTTGTGAATTTTTTTATAGGTTTGAGAATTTGTGCTGAGGATTTATCTGAACTCCGACTATTGAGGTGACCTTACTTAGAATAAGGCACAAACCGCAATAATGGACAAAGTTCCAAGCATCTTACACGTAACTTGCACTGGAAATGTGCGAGTTGTTCTACAAGATTGATCACCCAAATGCCTTAGGAATAGAACACACAAGCATATTAAGCATATCTTTATTAAGTCCTATATGCAACTGTAATTGAGCAATGCAAGTGAGAGCTCTCAATGAAAGCAATCAAACTACATTTCCACCTCCAACTATTTTTGCCAATGGCTGGTGCCCTAGAATTAAATCCCATTGTACCTATGAATATATTTGAATTATCCTTCTATCATTCTTATCTTCTGTCGTATCCTTCTCAGCCCTATGACCACTTCCTTCATGTCCATTCTCTCATTTGGAGACACCCTTGAACATGACAAGCCTATCTGCATGATCATCACCAGCAGTTCATTTATACCAGCTGATCTTTCAGTTTGAGTAGTGTCACTTTCGTTCATCAATGACATCTGAAATTGCAACAGGAAATGCTTCAGCCACCCATTTCCTCAAGCTAAAATCCCCATCAAACTGTTCTTCAGTAGGCTTTCTTCCTGCAAACACCTCAAGGAGGAGAATTCCAGAGTGTAGACATCAGCTTTGGTTGACATCTTTCCAGCCATCCCAAATTCTAATTCAACCATCCAACAATATGAGACATGATTAGCAAGCATAATATAATTGGCTAATGCGCATCTATGACACAATCGCACTAATTGGTTTTGGGCAAGAGGCCTGGAAATTAATGGACTTAAGCAGTTGAACCTCCAATCCTGCCTTTATCTTGTTGTATTCTCATATATACATCTAAAACGGAATACAAGATTATGATTTAGAGCTAGATGTAGTTATCGGGCAGGTACCCAACGGCTACCCCGCCAGACCAGGCCCAGGTTTGAGCCCGCCCAATAATGTATCGGGCCAACCCGGGTTAGCCCGACGGGGGTCTGATCCATCCCGATAACTTTTAAATATTAATTTTATTTTATTAATAATATATATTGTTATTTGAAAATATATATTCAAAAAATTTATTTTATATTTAAAAATGTTTTTTATGGAACCGCACCGGCTTTAGGCTCGGATTTCGGACATCAGGCCAGCCCGAAGCCAGTTCTTATCAAGCCGGGCTGGCCATTGCCCAAGTCTATTTTGAACTGACGTCCTATATATATGATATTCAAGTGCTCTTAAAAGAATTCAAACACATATCCAGATTTTTTCTATGGGGCATGTGAGATTTGTTGACATTCATTAATTGGTTGGCGCAATGATTTCACAACATAAAGGCCTAATTAAACTCATCTTAGTTCTAATTCTCCTCTGACCTATCTCAAGGTTCTCTTAAATGGCTCCTAAATCGAGTAAATTATTCAATAGTGCCGATTGTTAGCCAGTCTTAAATGATTAGGTAGAAAGGTATTTAGGATTACGATTGTTTTATACAAGAAAGAAAAAAAAAATTATAATTTCTGTTGAAAGAAGAAGATCAATTGAAGATTCCTGTCTGTTGAGGACATGCAAATAACACATGTGTACATAAGCATAAAACAATGGAAAGACCAGCATGCAACACCACAAGCCAAACAAACAACGAATGCATTGTCCATGTAAAAGATTTTATCAATGACCATTACATTATTGAGCTAGGAACCACTTGTGTGTGTCTTTATGTGTGAACTACCAAATCATGATGATTAGAAGGATCATGGGTATTTGCACATCAATTAATATATTTATTGATATTATATTGCAACCACAAAAGAGTAAATTAGCTAAACCATGTAAGTCATGACCAAATTATATATATATATATATATATATATATATATAGTTGAAATCAGTGGGCTACCTATGTTACTGATGACTCCTTTTCTTATTTTGTGACCCTAAAAATCGTCTCAATGCTAAAACGGGTTGCCAAGACATTGACCATCATCAATGCATTTTTTGCAATGTTTTAAACAATGCAAAATTAAAAAAAAAAAATGGTTAGCCAGCTCTTTTATATATAAATGAATAAATGAATGAATTGAGAGAGATGACTAGGACTGGCAAACCCACCCACTCTCTCTTTATCTATTCTATCTCACCTTATGACCTCTCCAGCCCCTCCCATGTGATCCCACCTTCTCTTCCACTTTCTCTGTGAAGAGTAGAATAATTCTGACGAACTAGAATCTTTGCAATGCCAAAATCACTGACGTATGATGTCATGTTCTCATCTAGAAGCACATAACTTGGCTTCAGATCACAATGAACTATAGTCTGCGAGTAACCGTGGTGAAGATATTCTAGAGCACAAGCCACATCTATCATGATATCCAATCTTTGAACGAGATTCAAGTGATGGCTATCTGAATGTAGATAGACTTCTAGGCCCCCAAGGGGCATGTATTGGGGAACTAAAGCCTTGAAATCTCTACTAGAGCAAGACGTAATGACTTTAGCGAGATTTTTGTGCCTGATTTGGCACATGACAGTGCACTCGATGTCAAAACTTTTAGATGCTCCCTCAAATAACAAATTAAGGACCTTAACAGCCACTGTCGTTCCATCTGCTGGAATTCCTTTGTACACTGAACCAAAGCTTCCATTCTCAAGAAAATTTGCATTACTGAAGTTGCTCATTGCATGCACTAACTCTCTATGAGAAATCATGGAAAGTGTAATTCCTTGTAATCTTTCAATGTCATCAGGATGTTTCAACAACCGCTTCTTTCTGTGGCATGAGATACCGATGAGTGTGCAAAAATGACCAAAAGTGCTGAGCCTCCAATTGTGCAAGCGACAATGACTTTAGCCGCATTGCTCTTACTTTGTCTCTCTGTTTTGTGTAAGCACAATGGGACTTGGAATTTGGGCGCTTCACATAGTGCATAGTTCCCTAGGAATGACTCGGCAGAAAGGTTTGCAAACTTTCCACCACTTGGAATCACTCCTTTCAATAGATTGAAGGACAAGTCCAAGACCTGGATGTATTGAAGTTTCTCCAATGATTTTGGTATCTCACCAGAAAGCTTGTAATGGGAAAGGTCAATAGTGCCAAGGTTTAGCATGTGATCAAGTTGTTCGGGAATGCGACCGTCAAATGTGTTCTGAGAGAGATTCAAATACTCTAGCATTTGGAGCTTTGATAACGATGCAGGCAATTCTCCACTCAGCTTGTTTGCAGACATATCCATGTGGTCCATGATGATAAAATTCACGATACCCAATGGAAGGTGACCAGTGAAGGAGTCGTCCTGCAAGTATAGCTCCCACAAGTCCTTCAACTCACAAAGACCAGGCGGTAGTGTTGATGATAAATTGTTTGAACTTAGATACAGCCTCTGCAAACTATTGAGATTGTTTATAGAGCTTGAATTGACCCAATTAGCATGTTGTGTCCAATATCAAGACCATACATGCGGACCAATTGGTAGAATGATAGTGGGATTGGGCCTTCTAAAGCATTGTTGTCAAGAAGGAACACCTGTAAGTTGTGCATCTGTCCTATATTTGGTGGAATGAGCCCTTTTATTTTGTTGGAACTCAACTTTAAGGCAATTAACTTGGTCAAGTTGGATAGGGCCAATGGGATAGTACCTTCAATCTGATTAGAGGAAAGGTCAAGTTTCGACAAGGTGGTTGTCAGGTTTCCAACAGAGGCAGGAAGAGTGCCGTTCAAAAGGTTTTGTGATAGATAAAATTCCTCTAGCATCTGACACCTAATGAAGGATGTGAGAATGGAGAGCTCTCGGTTGCCAGGGACATTGGTCAACATATTTCCCCCAAGTGAAAGGTACCTGAGTTGTGACAGACTACCTAATTCTAAAGGTATCAGACCACTAAATTTATTGCTTTCTGCACTAAGAACTTGAAGTCTTGTAGCATTAGAAAGAGAAGCCGGGTGAGGGCCATCAAAATTGTTTATATGCATATATAGTCATCAGAGATTGGGCAGGAAGCGGCCAGCATCTTTTGGGAGATGCCCTGTTAGTTGATTGGTCATGAAATCAAACCCCAAAGAGCAGATAGGTTAAACAAGCTCTCAGGCAGTATACCAGTGAGATTGTTCCTTTGCATGCTAAAGGCCATCAAGGGGGTTAGGCTTCCAAACTCAGAAGGAATGTTCTCCTATATCCGATTTTCACTGATAAAAAACTGCTCCAGTTTTGAGAGATTACCCAATGCAACTGGAATGGTGCCCGTGAGCCTATTACCACCAATGTTTAAGTACTTGACTTCTGACAAACTGCCTAGAAACTTTGGGATGCTTCCATAGAATTGGTTGCCCCCTGCTGACAGTGTTTGGAGACCTTGACAATGGCTCAGTGTTTGTGGAATTAACCCTTTAAAATGGTTTCCCCATATAGAAAGTATTTTCAACAAAGGGAAACGGCTAAAATCCACGAGAAGGTGACCATGGAAAATGTTGTTTGAGAGATGAAGAACTTGTAAGAAGGAGAGATTGCTGATGTATGGGGAGAGGGTACCTTCAAGTGCCTTGTCGGTGAGGTTCAGAGCAACAACCCTTTGTGAATTACGGCTGCATGAAACTCCATTCCATTGGCAGAAGAAATATTTGAGTTCCAGTTTGAGAGTACATTGTAGGGGTCTCTGGTCACCTGGGATTTGAAGGATAGCAAAGCAAATTCATCGGTCACATTGCTTAGAGAAACAAAAGCTGGTGATACCTCATCCTCACCAAGCACTATAGTCAAGGTATGGAAGCAAAACAGAAGAAAGCTTATGGGAAAAGGTGACAAACTGGCTGCAGCCATACCAGCCGAAGTTGTTGGTGGTAATATTGTGCCTGCATAACCATGATAAGGAATCAAAGCCCCTTTTATAGATTCTCTTCGAGAAATGGTGTCTTTTTTTTAAAAAAAAAATGTTAATCTTGCACAACCATGACATGGCTGATCACATTAATGGTGTTCTCATGGCCACGTAGCCCTTACTTCATTAGTATATTTCCACTATCATGTTTTCTTTATGCCAGTTTTCAACTCTTTCTTCCCTTTTTCTAATTCCTCCCTTAAATCATCCAATGGAAAAGACGTCATGATTCAAAGTTTGGATCAGACCTACGGTTTGAGTAAGATCCGAAGATGATAAAAATCAATTAATGAATCTTGTGAGCTCCCCATCAAAAACCTGCGAAGAATTGACTCAACTATCAGGGCAACTTGAATAATGTAGAACGGTTCAAGATAGGACAAGGAATGCTTGACGAGTATTGACTCCATATTTGGTGGCAGCTAGTAGGGGGCCCAAGAAATTTTAATCACTCAACTACTAGCAAAAATACCATTATGAGGGGGGGGTGTCAATTTATCAATTAATGTTCTAGCCCATCAATATTTAGATGGTCTAGGCCGATGACAGCAAAATGTTTAAAGTAGCATATTTTGGCACCAAGCTCTGGATCGATCTCTCATTTTCCTTCTGGTTGTCACACTTGATTAGGTAGTATTCTATAGCCTCTGTTCTGAGTCTGCATTGTAAGATCCTCAGTCTAAGTAAATTAAGGATCTTAGTAATATGGATCTTATATCGAGGTAACATGTAAAAAACTATGGATATAAAGTCAGATGGGGGGTATTCAAGCTTAAATTCGTATATTTGAAATCCTAGTGATCTCAGAACATTGTGGGTCTCAAATCTGCGGTGACACAAATGCACCCTTAGTTCCAACGGCATTTAATGTGAGGAACAATAAGCATCACTCTATCTGATCAAGGGACAAGTTATGGTAGTAAAAATCAAGTTCTTCCCCCTTTAATTTATACATACTTCCACATCCCAAAGCTTTTCCAGTAAGATGGTAAAAACATCATTGTATCTATATATATGTATGTGTGTGTGTAGTATGTAGTTGTCCATAACCAAAAAGCGTACAAACGTTTTGCATTTAGTCATTGTAAATTTGTTTCCAACTCCACACATATTTTATTGATAATGAGCACTGCATGCCCTACATTAATTCAAAATAAGTCTATTTTCTAGTGTTCTAATTATTTAAATAACATGCCAATTACAAGCCGAGTCAGTAGCACTGACCGATGCATTTTGTACAGTTGATACAATTAGTCCGTCGGATCAGCTGATTCCTGGACTAGCATTAATATAACAGGTTTGAAGATCTTTTGCTGCATTAGTTCTTGTCTGGATCGACCTCCTCATCAAGCTTGCCATCAATCTGGATTATTTCATAAATGAACACTACTGACTTCCTTAAGCTTCACATTTCTATGGTGAAGCTTGTTCTTGTATTCGGACTGCACTCACTAAACTTGTATTTGGACTGCACTCAATCAGATGTCAACTTTTGACATTGCTCTTCTTCTTTTGAAATTCCATTTAAATTTAAAGTTTTTGGTTTTTTTTATCTTTTTTTAATACTGAAAAGACGGGAGAAAAGTGTCCAAAGATGTCATGATCAAAAGATAGGTTCAGGACTAAGGTTGAAATTTAAATATATTGATATGTAATTAAGGGACCTCTTGAAAACATTGGAAGAATTGACTCGTGCTGGGTACATTGCAATTGGCGTGGACGGGTCATGGATGTTTATGACTCAGTTACTCTGACATCTTCGATGTCAACACTTGAAGCTTGATTGAATTGGAAATGCTTGACATATATTGACTCGCGTGCATATTGCTGATCGTCCCCCAACTACTCACATTTGAAGACCAGAAAAGACATTGAAGAATGAAGAGATTAATTAAGTAGTTTATTTGGGCTACACAAGCTTTGAACAATCTCTCATGTTCCTTGTATAGTAGTTTGTTCACATTTAACTACTTGTAACCAACATTTGATGTCATGTTGACAGAATGCAGTGAATTCTAGCACCATTACTTCAATTTGGTGAAATGGTTGGAAAATCATTTATATGGCTGTTTTACTCATGTTATAACCACCACCAAATGCTCCTGCAGGCTCCAATCTTAGTTGGGTGAGCAGGAAAAGTATTTCATCTCGCTGCCCAATGAGAAGTTTGAAACCCTCACGCTTCCCCCCATCCTCTCTGCTTTGTGCTATCAGCTTGTGAACCTAACCTTATGAAATTAATTCTTTATTCATGGAAAAAATGAATCCATGATCAAGCAATATCTCATCCAAAAGGTTTATTGTTCTGGCCTTAGCATGAAGATACACATAGTTAAATGTATGAGAATTTGCTGGATGACAAAAACATGCCACTGTTGTCGATTACATAGAAAGACAAAAGCAGTTAAATGAAAGTGTATTTTTGTGATTTCATCAAACCCTAAAACTTGTTTTTGTAAAAGCTTCATTTCTTTGCTTTTAGGGCACAGTGTCTAAGTTGAACATGTTGTGGATCAATACATGATAGAGTGCAAGATCCAAGTTCAACCTAAAGCCTAATCATTTGGTAAATGGAACACTTTGAAAGTGTCCTATGCATATGCCCCAAAGTTTAGGGGAGATTCATTGACATCTAGTTCTAATGTTCTATGAATCTGCCCAAACTTTGAGGCAGGTTAATGGAACACTCACATAATGTTCTAAAACCCCAAAACAATCCCTAAAGAAACATCCAAGTCAAGGTTTCGATACAAATTCTTGTTGTTAATTAGGTGGCCTCAATGTGTATATAGGAAAAGTCAATGTTGCCAGATGTTAGATAGTTGTGTGGTTAAAATTTAGAAATTTGTTGCTATAAGTAAATTGTCGTCCATCATAAATTTGACATTGCTGCTTAGTGGTTATCATTTAAATTAGTTGTTCTTTTTCAGTTTTTGTCTCTTTTTTTTTTAAATATATATTTTACCAATTTCATTTTGAAGCTTACACTTCAGCTCCTGATAGGCTAAATGTCTTGCTTCATGCTTTAAACGCCTTTACCAGCCAATTAAAGTTTTTGGTTTTTTTATCTTCCTTTAATACTCAAAATATGGAAGAGAAGTGTCCAAAGATGTCATGATCAAAAGATAGGTTCAGGAGTAAGGTTCAAATTTAAATATATTGATACATAATTAAGGGTCCTCTTGAAGACTTCCAATCTGAATTGACTCGAGCTGAGCACGCTGCATTTAGTGCGGATGGGTTATGGACGTTTATGACTCTTTTACTCTGACATCTTCAATGTCAACGCTTGAAGCTTGATAGAATTGGAAATGCTTAACGGATATTGACTTGAATGCATGCTGCTGGTGGGTATTTAATAGAGGCGAAAGTAATTTACTCCCCTAACTATGCACAATTGAAGACTAGGGAAGGCATTGAAGATATGTTTTAACTAGTTTAGTTGGGCACCACAAGCTTTGAATCAATCTCTCTTGTTCCCTGTATAGTAGTTTGTCACATTTAACTACTTTTAACCATCATTTGATTTCATGTTGACAGAATGCAGTGGATTCTAGCACCATTCCTTCAACACCTACAAATTCCCCTATGTGTATAGGAGAATTATTTCATTCTATCGCCTGGTTTGCGCTATTGGCCTGTAAACCCAATTTTGTGAAATTAATTCTCTATTCATGGGACAAGTTGAATCCATGATCAAGCAATTTCTCATCCAAAATGTTTATTGTTGAGACCTTAGTATGAGACTACACAGTTAAATGTATGTAAATTTTACAAAAATACTTTCATTCTTTGATGGATGACAAATACATGGTACTGTTAAAGCTTCAGTTCCTTACTTTTAAGGTGCCACATCTAAGTTGATCATGTTGTTGGTCAATACGTGATAAAGTACAGGATCCTAGTTCAAAAAACCTGGGTTCATCCAAATCAAGGTTTGGACTCCAATTATCATTGTTCATTATGTATATATATATGAAAAATCAATGTTCGTAGATGCCAATAAGTTGTTGTATGGTTAGAATTTAGAAATTTGTTGCTGAAAGTAAATTGCTGTCCGCCACAAACTGTGTTAATACCAATTATACAGTAACCTTTTTAGCGACAATTTTTTTAAATTTTACCCATCTAGCAGCATTCAGCATCCGGAAGAATTAGATCCTCATAGATGGAGAGAGAGAGAGAGAGAGAGAGATGATAATAATTTCAATGTGAGAGACCTGGCCCAGTTCTTGTCTCCAACATTAAAACTCAGTGCAAATTCTCTGGCAAAGAAGAAAAGTTGGACCTAGTTACTGATAAGGTAAAGCCATAACTTTTTCCAGGAAATTTGAAAAAAGGAGAGGCGTTTATAATGCTAATATGTCCAAGAACTTTCTTATAAAAGGCCAGAGAAATTTTTATTATCATAAAATAAAAATGTTATAGAACCAGTGGTGGAGCCAGAAAAAATTTCTGGAGGAGCACCCATTCACATATTTCTATATCCAAAGTGGCACTATGTATATAACATAACAAATATTTGAAAATATTAATATAAAAATAAAAAAATATTGAAGGGCTAATGTAGGCAGTTTATATGTAGCTCAGCCTCTGCACAGAACATTTTCAATGCGCACAAACATATCTTACCATCAAATGCTTTCTCGTTTGTCCTCATGTAGATGTAGGCAACCAGCTGCAGCAACCTTAATTTGCAATTGTTGGGTCACAGTCTTATTGCTGTAAATAAGAAGTCCTTTTCACTTTAGATTGTGTTAAACGGGTGGGAATTTGGTGTCCCAAAATTTTATTTTGAGACACTTTGTCCCACTATACAAAGCTGTAATGAAAATCGAAACTGAGTGCCACTGAACTTTTATTTTTCCAAAAATTGATGAAGTCCTATTCAATTTTGTTCACACCTCTGGGGGCCCGACAGAAATTAAGTGTATAGTGTCACAAATATCATGTTTTTTCACATTTTTTTGCAATTTCTTCTATTTTTCATTTTTCTGTTTTTTAGCATTGACATTATCATGGATTCAAATTTAAACTCAAATTAATTATATCTCATGATTTTTGTCATCATTAAACGTTCTTCATCACTTTTCTATAGTTTTATTTATGTTTTCTTATTACTTTCTGATTTAATTAATTATAGCTATTTTTAATCTTTTTGAATTTTTTCTGAGATTTTCCTAAGAAAACAACTTTGCCAAAACATACTCAACAAAAATCTTGCTATTAAAAACCCCATACCGATATTTCTGACAATCAGTTTGACACCTATTGCTACCTTCAAAGAAGCTTATTAGAGGACTCAGCCTCTTCAAAAGCAAATGTTGCTTATTTTGCAAATAGGTAAGTGGAAGGTGGGGAGTAAGTACTTGTTCACATCAATTTGGAGATCGGGATGTCATTAAAATTGGAGGTTGTATCTCGCGCTCCCTTATGGGTTTGGGTCTTGCAAAGATGTTGGGAGGATCTTTTCATAGTGTAGTTAGCTATATTAGGGCATCCAGGTTTGGTTTCATTTGAATTTTGGTTTTGCATGTGGGATCATAGGTTCAAGTGTCAAAGCCGCTTTGATACTATTGTAACAACTTGAGTCACACTCCTACACCGGATTTGGACCCCTAATTTAACAGATCTAACCCACCCCCTTGCAAGTTCAAATGAACTAAGATAATCAATCACTTAACAACCTCCTTTATAAGTCTTTCAAAATTCTTCGTAATCTTACATATAAGGGATTAAACTTTTGAGGTGTTACACAATTTCTCAGCTTTGTAGTTGATTGTTATTCTGTATGTGGATAGCTTTGGGAGCAAAATCTGAAACATGAGAGCAAGATTAATCTCTGCCCTTGCAAATTGGGTAGACCGATTCAAGATGACAATAGACGATTGAGTGTAGTGGTGGAAGAGGGGCACTAATACATCTTATTATTGCAATGGAATGAATGCATATAGGACTACGGGACAGCAGCCTAAGTCTGGTGTGGGCCCTGCATATAGCTAGGCCTGAGTCTAGCGTTGGCATACAATCCGTTATCATACAATCCAGCCACAAGGTAGCTCTGCTACTGCCGGCCGGTGGTTCTCCAACACAGCAAGGGGGAGGCGACAATTTCGTCTTGTTAATGTGTCGCCGATGTCCCCGGTGGTTTTGAGCCAATGGTTACCAACACTGTCAAAGGGAGGCGACAGTTTCTCCCCATTCATGGTCACAGCTGACCAGGCTGCACAAAGAGTCGAGCCAACTCGGGCTCGACTCGAACTCACTCGAATAAACCCGACTCAAGTTCAACTCGTTTTCTGTATGAGTCGAGCTCGAGCTTAAATGTAAGCTCGAGTATATTAGCGAGCCGAGTTTGAGTTGGTTGGAGTCGAGCCAACTCGGGCTCGACTCGAACTCACTCGAATAAACCCGACTCAAGTTCAACTCGTTTTCTGTATGAGTCGAGCTCGAGCTTAAATGTAAGCTCAAGTATATTAGCGAGCCGAGTTTGAGTTGGTTGGACTCGATTCAGCTGGGCTTTTTGCTTGGTTTGTTAAATTTTACAAACTTTTTATTATTTTTTTTCTCATTGCTTTCTTCACGTGTTTTGAATTTTTCCTTTCCTTTTCTCTCTCTTCACCCATGCTTCCTCTTACCTTCATCATTACACCCACCACCTACCCTCATCATTACTCTTTTCAATCAATCAACCTCATTCATTTTCCCTCTCGTTTTTCTCTCCACACCCACGCTTTCCCTTATCATTTTTTTCTCTCATCTATCTTCACCGTGCATTTCCTCCTCCGATGGTGGCAGATGACCAAAGATAAGGAGCCCCTCAAGTTTCTCTATCTTAATCTCAAGTTTATTGCTATTGATTTCCAGTTTTGCATTCCTGGTCTTTTCCACATTCCTTTCTGTTTCTCTGGAATTTTAAGTTTCTACTTTTCAATGTTTTAGATTCTGTCATCTTTTGATTGCTCAATGCATTTGCATGTGGTTTTGGTGTATTTCTCAATCTCATTTTTTGTTTTGTTCTTTTCCAGGATTGTTGTATGTGTCGGCTGGGATACACTACAGTCCTATTTTTTGTTTTTGGTATGTGTTCTTTTTGGGTTTCTGGAAATTGGGTGTTCCTGCATTGAGTTCTAACTTCGGAGATGAAACACAAAGTAGAATAGTTTATGCTTTTTGGGAAAAACATACAGGATAAATGAGTTTAAACGAGCCGACGAGTCGAGCTCGAGCTCAAATACAGTCTCTCGAGTCAAGTTCGAGTTCGAGTTGTGGATCTTATGTCGAGCTTGAGCTGAGTAAACATGATAGATCTGAGCTCGAACTCGACTCTGCTTGTGTGCAGCCCTACAGCTGATGCCCCGCCTTCTTTTTTTTTTTACTTTTACTTTTTTAAGTAACAAGGAACGTCTGATAAAAAAATCGGATGCTCCACAAGAAACGCACAATTGACATAATGATACACACACACACACACACACATATATATATATATATCATCTATATAGGTGTCAATAAATTCAATTTGGATCATATATCTGACCAAATTAACTACTTTAAAAGAATTAGATTATATAACAAATTATCATCTAAAGCAGTCGGACCAAATATGGCTTTAAGAAATAACACATGATCGTATTCAGATTCAGATTTAACTTAGATTTCAGATTCATGTTAAATAAATATCCTCTATTTGATATCCATCCATTTGAAAGTTCGTTCCGGACATATTATAATGTGGTTCAGTAGGTTTAAAAGTCAGACTCGGATTTAGATGTGAATTTGACAATCAGATTTGCCTAGGATTTGAATTATATTCAAATTTGGATTCAGATTTGATCTAGACATTTCTTCTTTTACAGTGAGAGATAGGAAGAGTTGTTCGAAAATTATAAATCCTATAAAGCAAGATATTTGTAAGAAAAAGCGTCATTTTCATGTTCATTACCTTGTTTGGCGACAATGAGATTACATCCATGTGCTTCTCAGCCCCTAGATTACCTGCCATTGTTCCATAGTTGCTATTTCAGTTGTCCCATCCCAACCTCTGGCAAAAAAATGCTGCATACGAGTATTGCTCAAGGTGACAAGCTACTTTTCCATAGGAGAAGTGGCCGAAATACATCTCATTGTGAGCTAGATGAGTATTTCATTTTACTGCTGGGTTGAAAGTCGAAGCCTTTCACCCTTTCCCTCCTTCCTCCTAGAGTGGTAGGTTTGTTTTTGTGATATGATTCAATTTGCATATTGGTGTGCTTTCTTTTACAACACAAGGAGTTGATGCCATGAGAACTTGAACCGGCTACCAGCCCCTGCCCTATCCATTACGCCATTCCATTCATAGACGAAGTGACTAAGATATATAATAATTAAATTTGTTTTAAGGTTAGAAACAACAAATTCCACTATTTTTTTTTGGAAATCTTGCATAAGTCCTACTTTTTGACAACTTTGAAATGTCAGTGACATTTTCACCGATATTCTCTTAACTGATGTCCTGACTAAACGGCGGTAAATTTTTACATACGTTCTTTCCTCCTTTACCAATGTTTCCTTGCCATTGGTAAAATACCAATTTTTTGTAGTAATGCAGCTATCCACATGGTTGAAGTGTTTCCTTGGATACCAAAAGTTGGTAGAATATCAAATCCCCCAAATTATCAAAGTTTTTTGGGAGATCCAATGGAACTTCATAATGGTATTGGCTGCCACTGCAAATGAACGACACAATTTCTCTCAGCAACATTTGCATCGGAAGGGCAAGCAGTGGGCCATATTGGGCTGGTTTATACATGCTGAGGCTGGGCACGAGGTCGGGCTGTCGCTGGATACCCGGCACCCGGCCTGACTCGGGCCCGGGCACGAGAAAAACGGACCTGGGCCAGCCCGAGTTGTTATGGGGCTGGCCCGAGTGGGCCTGATAAGCCCGATTCGAGCCCAATAAGTTATTTTTAATTTTTTTTATTAATTTATGTAATATACAATTTTATTATAATTAATTATATTTACATATTATTTCATATTAAAATTATATATTTTTAAATTTAATTGGGCAGGGCTTAGGCTCGGACTCGGTTTTCCAAGTCAGGCCAGGCCGACCCGATGCCCAAGCTCGCTTAATTCCACTTGTTTGGTCAATTCAACGTCCTAAGAGGAAGAATATCTACTTTGCAGCCTTTAAAGAATCTTTTGGCCTGAGCAGAGGAGATACATGGGGGATGGTGAGCCGATACCAGCAAATAAAAAACTTTCTTAAGAGCACTCAAAATTATGCATGGTGCCTATGCCAGACTTAAACCCAATCAAGTGCCCCTCAGTGTAAAAGAAGAAAAAACAAAAAAAAAAACTATGCCATTGCTTGGTCGCTGCATATATTAAACAACCGTCACTGCACTCACAAGTCACAATATACCACCATCATGATCAAAATCATGAGGACAATAAACATCCGCATCACAATATTCATAGGCCACTTGTACCGATTTCGATTATGTAATTCTTACATCTTTATGAGCACATCTTGAAATTTTTAAAACTTGACAAAGTCTTCAGGGGTAAAATACCCCAACATGAGCCGGGCAGTAAAAAGAAAGGAAGAATACAAGCTCTTGCCGATGTGTTTCTGGCCCAACACTATATAGCTCCACACAGAACCTAAACTCTGTATATGTAACTTTGGGTAGATGAAAGATTCTGTTGCTACAGAGAGTGTCAGATATGCACCCAACAGCAAAAGAAGGGGAAGTTGGGCCTTTTGGCGATTTTTCGAAAAAAAAAGGAAGTTTTTGTTGGACATTCAACTTTTTTACTACCTATTTTTTCTCCTTAGAAGAGGTTTCCCACTTTATACTGATCAGGGGTATTCTGAGCATTATATCTCGGACAGTGCATAAAACCAGCTTGGGAACTTTGATATGGAACATTATATTTTACTTTGCCCCTATCTCACCGGAGCAGCTCGCTAATGCTTAAAATAAATTTTCTTTCTCTTTGTTCCATGCTTTGCTGTTAGTTTCTTTACAGTTTTTCTAAAAGTGATTTTGCTTTATTTTTTATCACTAAAAGTTAGAAAAAACGAAGAAGTTCCAGTCAGATATTTGAACTTAATCACCAAGTCAAAAAGTAAAGCCCCTCGCAAGGACCGAAGAGGAAAACTCAAGTAATTGGGAAAATAATGTAAAATGAAAACAAAGTGCCCCTTTCATACGGATTTTGATATTTTGCATGCCATATTCAACTTTATTTTAGAAAAAACTGGACACGTGAGGCATCATTCACAAAGGGGCAAAGCCATGACACCAACGGACAAGGACAGGTTGGAGTTGCAGCCTAGCTAACTAAAGAAGATGGAATGGCCTGTCAATCAACGCCCCGCCCATATTGGCTGTATGTTATTCTCAAGGGCGTAAAATCATTTAACCTAACAGTTGATCATTCTTGAAAGAAAGGAAGCTTTGTTTCTCTAGATTTCTGGGAATCAACCAACATAAGAAAATTAGCTCAAGCATCCTGACATCCAGCTTTGTTCTCTATTTTCTGCTGATATTGAAGGCTCATTTTGGAGAATGGGGTCGAAACTGCTGATTAGAATCCTGCATCTGAGAGAGAGAGAGAGAGAGAGAAACTCCATGCTTGTAATATTGGAGGTCATTGACCAACACGTTTACAACAGGAACAAACCCAACATAATGGCCATGGCTGCCAGCCGGCTATATATATATATATATATATATATATATATATATATATATATATATATATATATATATATATATATATATGAAATATCTGCAGTACAAATTCTTAAGAGTGGGAAGACATGGGTTCACTTGGTCTGATCTGAAGTCATGGAGCAGCGGTGGTGAAACTGAAGGAGGACTGATCATCAGGGAGTGGGAGAGCTTGACAGGAGGGGTTCCTTCATCTTCCTGTTGGTCGAGTGACCAGCATGTGCAGCCTGTGGATAGCATCCCTTGGGGAGAACAGCACAACCAGTCTCATCAGGACTGTGGTGGCTATCGATTGCTGATCCCTGCTCAATGAGAGCAGTTGCAACCAGTGCCAGAACGAGGAAGAGGATGAGCGAACGGGAAAGGGAAGCCATTAAATTTGGTGATGGAGAGGGGCGCGGTGGCCAGGGTGCCTGCCTTAGTGACTATTTATAGTGAAACGAAGCTGCAGGCTCAAGGGTTTGAGCTCAAACACGGGAACTCTGGAATCAGCAGTACTCGTACGATTTAGAAAATTTACATGAAGAACTTGAGTAAAAATAATGATAATAGTCGCATGTCGGTACTTCAATTATTGCTTTATTTACTTGTTTTTAGACTATTCGCTAGCTTTATATATGTGTCGTGCTGTGTACTGAAATACAAGTTAAATCATGGTTGGAGAGGTATTCCAAGAAACTGAAAGCAAGCCCTATACCCTAAAACGAATGAGGTGTTAGGCAGAAGCTTAGTCTCTCCCTCGGTAGAATAAAATTTTATCCCTGCTTACCTAGAATTATTCCCTAACTCAAATCACTGTATAAGTCAAGTACAATTTTTAAGGCAAGTTCTTGAAACAAACAAACTATTTTCATTGCCAAACGACCTTTTCGCTTCCATGAAGTTACTACATCTTATTGATAATTGTATGCCATAAGAATCTGAACCACTTGTATATTGCCGAAATGTGGTGGCAACATCATCTTATCCCCATAATATTTACCCACCAAGCTTACTTCATGTGCATGAGTACTAATTAACTTATAACGAAAAAGACAGCTCAGGAGGGCAGACTAATATGATAGGATCAGAATTCAATAGTCTTCAATCAATTAGACGGTTTATTTTGTCTTAGTGATGACAAGGTTGGGGAAGTAGCCAAAATCTATAATGCAATTGTTTGAGACACGTATGTGTACAATTGACCATGCCTAAGGTTGGGATCGGGACTGGACTGGGGCCAAGCCAAGTTTTAAGCCTAATATGCCAGACATACTCTGCCACTGGCCAGGCCCAAGGGCTAGAGGGAACTTGACCCGGCCAGACAAGGGGATCTCAATTGAAAAAAAAAATGTCATTTGACGTAGCCCCCCCTCTCTTTTTATAAACCATTTCTCATGGGGGTCCTTTGGAAAAACCATAGAGACTAAAGCTTTAAGTAAGG